>NC_051214.1:28396458-28696458 GCF_015220715.1 Pygocentrus nattereri
TCTCTATTTTTTGTGTGATTCAGAATGCAATCTTTTGAACACAATTCTTTTGGTTTTTGCACAGTTTTATTAATGCAAGTTGCTCCATATCTCAAACTCTCCTTTCCATAAAATGTCAGTGACTGTGAATGAAACCCGCGTTGTTGACATTGTACTTGTCTGCTCCTCCAGAAAAGACAAACTGTCATCCTCAGGCTTTTGTATGCACATTACTAATTTCTTTCTTTTTTTTTGGAGTGCTCAGCTCAGTGTTGGAATTCTTCTTAATGTACACATTTGATTATTCAGTAGTGAGTAGTTTAATTGTGCAGTTGTATGGAGGAAATCCTTTGGTGTTTGACTTCTATAATGGTGCTGTGAAGCGTGCCCAATGGTTCACTGTTACTTCCATTCTTGGTGTTTAATCAGTTCTCTCTCGACTGACATTCCTGAAAGTGCTGTAACTTTGTTGGAGTGATTTTAGAGATTGATAATGTTCCATGTTGATGTACCTGAGGATAAACAGCAATTCAAAAGTGCTCTTAAACTTTTAAGCATAATTGGTGTTTTACAGAAAGAAACATCAGAAATTACAAGGAGGTGCACGTATGACATTTGTGCAAAAACAATCATAATACAATTAAACAGGCAGTTTTTTTATTTTTAGACTGCAGATTTTGGGCCCTTAAGGCATATGTAGATAATGTAAGTGACTTCTGTTCTGATTGTCTGTTCTGATTGGCTGCCCTCGTTTAAAAAAAAACAAACAAACAAACAAACAAAAAAACAGGCAGAAACACTTCTTATAACTTCAGTGTGGATGGGTGTGTCTAAACTGCTGTAGGCTGAATAAGTGGGTCTGTACAGGCATATATTATTTTTTTTAAATATTGGCCATGTAGACTGGGGGTGAATATGTTTTGCAGCTTTAGCAGTGTTTTACATATTGCATCAAATACTGACTTTTATTTATTTATTTTTTAATTGAGGACAAGTTAGTTTTTCATGATGTAGGCCCTTTAAAAAGTTTTTTTGCTCTCCGCCTTGCTGGAGCCAGAAGGGTACATTTAAAAAAAAAAAAAAAAAAAGAAAAGAAAAAAAATAGTGTCCTCCTTTTTTTTTTTTTTCCCTTTAGCTCCTCACCTCACTGGATTTGTCTCCTTGGCCTTAATGTGTGACTTTAGCTCTTCTGAGAATAATTATATATATATATATATATATATATATATATATATATATATATATATATATATATATATAATGTAAGTTAAATCAAGCTGTTGTGTGCTGTTACGCCTCTGATTTCCAGCAGTGGGGAGTGGAGGGTCTGTCACGGGTTAGCAGGCAGGTGAAGTTCCCCTGAAGTATCCTATTGATTTCTCTTCTCTCAGAAACCCTGGTGGTGAAAAATCTATCCCTGGCAACATCAAATAGCTCTCAGATGCTTTTCCCTGCCTCTCTTTCACCTGCTGTTGGGAGTGGTGGACGGCCCCTGAAGTCATTTTCAGAGCCTTTTCAGGACTGAGCCTTGGCCTTTTGTCCCTCTGCTGGGGGGAGGAGTGTGTGACCTGAGAAGTGTGTGTGACAGTCGGCCCACCAAGGTGCTAAAAGCTCTTAATAACAACACTGGCCATGTCAACACTACTGAAAACTCGCAAGGGGAGGGCGACCTTTAGTCGCACCGACTCGATCCACTGCAAAAGCAGTCAAAGTGACGCTGAAGACCAGCTGCCCATTGAACCAAATCACATGGCTGCACAAGCTAGTCAACGTGACAGTGAAGACCAATCACCCATTGAATCAGTTCACACCACTGCCCAAGCAGTTACTGTGGAACTCCAAACCAGCTGCATACTGAACAGATGTGAAGACCAAATAATCGCCAATATGACCAAATGGCTAACCACCTTAAAAAAATCATTAACAAATCTCTAACTGCCGTCCACACCAGCGCGAACAAATGCAGGCCTTGACACATCACAATTTGAGGTTTATTGGTACACTTATTCAGACATGTTTATCTTGCACATGTGCTACATCAGTTGAATGCAAAAGTCATCAACAGTAGTCCAACAATATTTTAAGAACAAAAAAAGCAAACAAATTAGCAGTTTCCAACATTTAAAACACAGTTTGGACATGAGGTGGTGTCGGTCTGGGTTCACAGAGACTCTGAAGCTATTAAGCACTTTTTCTTTTAAACAGGCTTAATTTAGGTCTTGTGTTGTCTTCAGTGTCGGAGGTGTTTCTGTTGCTATGTGTTTTGTGTGTGTGTTATTTATATTTATTTATATGTATATATGTGTGATGGTGTGTATATATGTGTGTGCGTGTGTGTGTGTGTGTGTATATATATGTATGTATGTGTATATATAATATATATCGCTGCTCTCGGAAGAAAACCTTGTATTTCCAAAATGGTAACTTTACAGGAGAAGGAAAAAACATACTTTACGTTCAATGTAAGTCAATTGAACCAGAATTTTTTCCCATGTCATTTTGGGTAATTTCTTTTAGGCCATTCATCATATATATATGTATACATGCATACATACACACACACACATATACATACACACATATATACGTTAAACAAACTGGATCAACTCCTCTCTACAGCATTAACAAGTCAGATGCCTTTCCACACCATATACAACCTACTGGAGCCAAAATTGTTCAGGATCAAACTTTGTCATCTTTAACAGTAGAACAAAGGAGGTAAGCAGGTCAGCCCTTTTATTTTGTGTGTACTAAAATAGGCTAAAATACACTGCTCAAAAAAATAAAGGGAACTCAAATAACACATCCTAGATCTGAATGAATGAAATATTCTCATTGAATACTTTATTCTGTACAAAGTTGAATGTGCTGACAACAAAATCACACAAAAATCAATGGAAATCAATTTTATTAACCAATGGAGGCCTGGATTTGGAGTCACACACAAAATTAAAGTGGAAAAACACACTACAGGCTGATCCAACTTTGATGTAATGTCCTTAAAACAAGTCAAAATGAGGCTCAGTATTGTGTGTGGCCTCCACGTGCCTGTATGACCTCCCTACAATGCCTGGGCATGCTCCTGATGAGGTGGCGGATGGTCTCCTGAGGGATCTCCTCCCAGACCTGGACTAAAGTATCCGCCAACTCCTGGACAGTCTGTGGTGCAACGTGGCGCTGGTGGATGGAGCGAGACATGATGTCCCAGATGTGCTCAATTGGTTTCAGGTCTGGGGAATGTGCGGGTCAGTCCATAGCTTCAATAAATTCATCTTGCAGGAACTGCAGACACACTCCAGCCACATGAGGTCTAGCATTGTCCTGCATTAGGAGGAACCCAGGGCCAACCGCACCAACATATGGTCTCACAAGGGGTCTAAGGATCTCATCTCGGTACCTAATGGCAGTCAGGCTACCTCTGGAGAGCACATGGAGGGCTGTGCGGCCCTCCAAAGAAATGCCACTCCACACCATTACTGATCCACTGCCAAACCGGTCATACTGAAGGATATTGCAGGCAGCAGATCGCTCTCCACAGCGTCTCATACCATCCTCATGGAGTCGGTTTCTAACCATTTGTGCAGACACATGCACATTTGTGGCCTGCTGGTGGTCATTTTGCAGGGCTCTGGCAGTGCTCCTCCTGTTCCTCCTTGCACAAAGGCGGAGGTAGCGGTCCTGCTGCTGGGTTGATGCCCTCCTACGGCCTCCTCCACGTCTCCTGGTGTACTGGCCTGTCTCCTGGTAGCGCCTCCAGCCTCTGGACACTACGCTGACAGACACAGCAAACCTTCTTGCCACAGCTCACATTGATGTGCCATCCTGGATGAGCTGTACTACCTGAGCCACTTGTGTGGGTTGTAGAGTCCGTCTCATGCTACCACGAGTGTGAAAGCACCACCAACATTCAAAAGTGACCAAAACATCAGCCAGAAAGCAGAAAGGTACTGAGAAGTGGTATATGTATATATATATATATATATATACATTGTATCTGATGTAATGCCTGTAAAGCAGAAAGGAGAAAATGCCTTTTATTCCCCTGATACATTTTAACAAACTTTTTGAAGTTGACATGAAGTCACTTGACTAATCACGGCTGGCATAGTTATGACCAAGATGACTGACCAGTTGTTCCTCAGCAACTGCTGCTTTTTGACCACATGAGATTAGTTACTCTGCTTTTAGTGTCAGGAGTGAGACGAGCAAAAAAAACCTGGATGTGCAAGTATAGGTGAAACCAGTAATGCTTATTATGTGAAGGTTCAGCCTTACAGTGAGGCAGTGAAACTCACTGCACCTTTCACTTTGAGCTTCAGTATTTGCATTTTTTATTAGGTGGAAAGGACATTGTTGTCACTTGAAGATATTTGTCCATTTAGGCAACAGTTTTTACAATTTTTTTGCATTTTTATCATTTGTGTTCAAGGTATTACGGCCATAACCTGGAGCCTTGTTTGGGCCCCTTCTGTACACTAATCATGAATTCTGTCATGGAGTCTACTATATGTTGTACAATTTTAAGTTACCCAGACTACAAAGTTCACCGTATGCCATTCAGCATCAGGTAAAGGCTGTCTGTTGTTTGCCTCAATAAAATCAGATTTTTAGATTTTTTTTCCCTATTCTGACAAACACTAAATAATATATAAGTTAATATTTATGCAGTAGGGTAATGTTTATTTATTAGCCTTCCACTCCTTACTCGAACCTGCCAGAGTTTGCACTGAGGTCTAGACCTCCTTACCCTTCATTTTAATGAATATGGCAGTTGGAAATAAAGCCCCAAAACTATGAATAAAAGTTGAATTTAAATCAGGGATCCAGCTGATCTGCTGTCAACCCTTGTCATCACTCCACCTCCTGATAATAGTGCCCCTGTCTTCAGCATGTTTTTTTCAAGTCCTCCTCCTTTTCCCACTCCTCCTTATCCTGTTTGTAGTAGCAGACTGTTTGTGCTTTTTTTTTTTTTTTTTTTTGCTGGTGACAGGTGTGTTAACGTGGCTCTGTTTAGCATGCTGGGTTTTAATGGCAGTCGAGACAGCGTGGTGTTGAGGGAGTGGAGGTGGGCAGATTACAATATGAAAAAGAAAACTGAGACGGGGGGGTAAAACGGAGAATGGAGAATGCCTCCTACCCTTCAAAACAGGAAGGATGGCAAAGAACTATATGAAAGAAGCAAATCGGAATGTGGGAATAGGTCTTAGAAGGGTGAAGCCTAGACTTAATTTGTCTTGGTGCCAGACACTCCTAGCTTTAATCACACACCGGGCTGTCAGATGGGCCTGGGGATCACAGGGTCCTGTACCCCACCAAAGCCACGTTTGAAGTGTCAGCCTGCCTGGCTTTTGTGTCTGATTCAGGCCGCCTCAAGGAGAAGTTAAAGTTCAGATGATTTAGAACAAACTCGAAAAATCCCTAGTGGTTCCCCTTATAAAGTAATTACACATGCAGATTTGTCACCAGTGTAGGCCTCTTAGTGGTATGTCTCTATTAGATGTGCTTTCAGGCTAATTTTGATAAAGATAAATTAATATTTGTTTAACTGTGAGTAGGAAAAGAAGAAACAAGCGCTTTGGCCCTATTCATGCACAAACAGGATAAACTGGTGCATGTTTTATAGTAACAAAGTATAGCTTATGCGCAAATATGAGCAGAACTGCAGCATAACCATTACTTGAAAAGTAATTTCAGTAATCAAATACTGGCACCTGTAACAGAATCCTTGAGTGCCCATTCACAAATCTTTCTTTCAGAAAGCAAAGGATAGCTTTTGTGACATAGCAGTATCTGGACAGACTTGGAGGCCTCATCCAGCTCATGGTGGTATTATAGCAACTGAAGACCTTGACCTAGCAGTAGTGTCAATTCATTTCAGTGACATTTGTTCAGTGGTACTTATACTTAACCCCCCCAGACCCCCCCTCCCCCTCCACACACAAATTTCAGCTAAAGACATTTCACATGACAACCACAATAGAAATTCTGAGAATTGCTGGGTTAATAGTACCGATTGGCTGATGGCGTGGTCTTAAAATGGGTGGTTAAAAGAATAGCCCTGCTTTGGTGTAAGAGTCCTGCTCTTTTTCAGTGCATAAACAATGATGGCAACCCAGAGAGAAGAAAAAAACGAACTGCTTTTTGATGTTTTATTTGGCCCTGAAATCAGTTGATCACTGGAATTGGTAGAATAACACTAAACATTAGAGATGGATTAAGAATGTAGTTGTGAGGTCTGTCTTGATGAAACTGTCTTGATGAAAACCTGCTGTAACCTCAAAAACACAACACTGAACCATATATCAGAACACTGCACACACAGATTGAAAGCACTGCAAAGTTTTATTCAACAATAACTCTGTTAATGATGAAATGATCATATTCATCACCCTGTGCCTGTGGAAATCACATTTTGTTGCTATTGAGCAAGCCAGTATTACATACTGGGTTAGATCTTCAAATGTTTGATTTGTATTAGAGATCACAGTCCTAGAATTTTGGTAGTCAAAACCAGTGAAATTAAATGGTTCTCTATACCGGATTCAATACCACAGGAATAAAAGAAGAAATCCCATTCAGCACACAGTCCTTCACTGAAACGTTTAACAGTTAAAACTAATATATAACCTTCAGTTGCAAATTAACTCCAAACAGCAGCTTTAGTCTTATTTTTAACATTTTTCAAGTAAATGTATTTTGTTTTTGTAATAATATAATAAAAGGTACAACTGCTGACAGTAACAGCTGCTTGTAGAGATGCACCAAAATCGCTGTTTCCCCTTCTGATACCTGATCCTTTAGTAAAGGCTGATAGAGTACCTAGACGAACTCTATAAATCTCAGAACGCTGTGCATGAGTTATTTTGGTAAAATCCATTTCCTGTCAAATTTAACACACTCAGCTTGGCTAGATTGCATTTACTTGTTGGATTGCTTGTTTGCAATTTAAGAAATCTTTTTTTTTTTTTTTTTTTTTACTGCGTGCATGCAGTATTTACTATATGTAACTAATAATATGATAAAAACAGCTGACTAGAATACAGGTAAAACGGCAGTGTCTCTAGCTAGCTTGTTCTTTACACAACAAAAACTGCCTTTACAGATTCTACCATAAGCTGCTTGTTGTCCCACACTGCTGACATGTGAAGTTCTGTCTACTGGTGCTCATGCACGTGTCAAATTGCTTCATGGTGTCAGTCATATACAGTCAAAATTTACTGCTATGAGGATGTAGTATTGTTTGGATGGGAGAAATCTTTTGACCGAGTGATATTACAGCAAAATATAACTAAACCAGTAAGTTAATTTCATAACTTGCGAATCCAAACATAAAACGGCATTAATAAACCGAACACAAAGCAATCCTGGTAATATTAAATGGACGTAAAGAAATGCATGCAATGTATTTGTATGAAAACCACTTCTCTAGTTTCTAATAGTCACACTGAATTAAATATGTCCAGTTTAATCTCCTTCAGATGCTAAATTTGATTATTTTCTTCCTTTACTTTTAGTTTAATGGTCAAGGATGTTGTTTGCACACTGTTTTTTGAATATCATTTTTACGGTCATTGTGTCTCAAAAGCTTGTTACATGGTGCTGTTTATCTGTAGCAGCACATTTATCTACTGTTGTTGCCTTATTTTACTTACTTTTTTGTATTGGTGGGCATTCTCTGTGTAATCAGACAGAAATGTGGAACAAATTTTTATAATTTGTTAAAAAAAAAAAAAAAAAAAAAAAAAAAAAAATATATATATATATATATGAAATAAATAAAACTATAAAAGCCCAGTATTATGTTTTGCTGAATCTCTGCCTCGATTTGGTACCATACCAATTTTTTTTGGGACACCCAAGTTTATACACATTTTTCATGATAAGACGCAATCCACATCCTTTTCTCTGTAGTCTCTTGTTTATATCGGCTACATTTTGGCTTGTCCAATTCTGCTGTGGCCCACATTCAATTAGGCGTGATACCACAACTGTCCAAGGCTGGGAGTCGATCAGATCATAGCTGGCCTTTTTTGAAAGGGGTCTGACGAATGGCTTAGAGCCTGCTAATTTTGTTGTGTGTCTGCAGTCATACACAGTACACACAGTCATACACAGTATTGGACAGTTGCCATTCCTCTCCACACATGTTGTACAGCTGTTGTTTGATGTAAGGTGACAGCTTGAAATGTGGTGAATGACTGACAGGTCACAAAGAAAGTATGTATTAGTCCTCTTGTAGTACAGAAGCTGTGTTCAGAGCTATACAGGCTGTCTGATTTAGATGATTTGATGGCCATAGTGGTCAGTATCTTGCCAGTTCCTGATTTAATACAATTTCTGTCCTCGTCTGTCAGCCACTCTAGTTAGCTGTTTGTGTCTGTGTGCATTTCTGTGCGTTAGTTTCTAAACACTGATACACAAGCTTTTGCATGTCAAGCTAAATGCTAGCTAGTTACCAGTAGGAAGCAGTTAAATACCCAGCGCCCCAACAGTGAGCCTTTCTGAGAGTCACTCAAACTAATTTTTTTTTTTTTAATGACATCTTACCGTTAACAAAAAAAAATCATTTTGCATTTTTGATTTTGCATTAATAAGTAAGATGATGTATCTAATTTTCTGTTGGAGTATTCTGCTCTCCAATCCACTGTCCAAAACAACAATTCTGGTTTTACTTTATTTTGTAGTAGTGAATGATTGCTGCTCTGGAGTGCTGGCAGACAGAAGAATTTATAATTTTAGAATGCAGATTTTTGTTTATTTATTTATTTATTTCCTGCTGAATTGTAGTTTTTGTTTTTTAAAAAAAAACTCTGGCTTTGACCTACAGCTTTACTACCCCCTCTGTTGCAAATGTAAACCATCCTAGATATCGAATGTGAAAAGGAGGAAAAAAGACATTTTCTGTGCCTGTTTACACCTTGCAATAACATGTTTTGTGCTCAGATTGTAGCTGCGCTGTAAAATTGAATAAATAAAATAAATCAAATGGTATTAAAATGTTATGTTAAAACCCCATTGTTTCTACAGGGGAAAAAAGCTGGCAGCTGTGGCCAGAGTAATTCTGAAATGCTATTCTGCTGCTATTAAACTAATTCTTACAGTAAGATTTATGATATCGTCGCTTATTGTACTTTGAATCCTTTTGAATATCACTGAAAAATACCAAAAACACTAGAAGTCATAAAAGACTGTCATAACTGAAATGTGGTCAGCTTATTGGAACTTCATTAGCAAAAAACATTATTAACTTTTATTAAAGTTATTTTATAGCCACTTGTAGTAAAGAACATGTAAAATAACAAGTCCCCTAACCCTTAAGTCATTGCAGCAGCTTCTTTAGATTTTAGTTTAATAAAGTGTAAATGTTGGATAAAGCCTCTGCAGAAGCTCCAGGGTTGATGCCAGCTCTAATGGGTAATGAATGTTGAAGTTATAATGGCTTCCAAACATCATGCACAGGGCAGAAATGAAGGGCAGGAAAATCATGTCCAGAGTTTTTATCTACTTTCGGCATGAACGGTCTTGAAGAATAGGAGGATTATCAGGTTTAGGGGAGACCAACCTTAAGAGCTTTCTGCTTAAAAAAATGTCCAACATGAATTTCTGTCTAGAGAAAGAAAAGGAAGAATAAATAGGGAAATGAGTGAAAAACCAAGAAAGGAAAAATGCTACCATACTCAACAATGGTGGGAGTCTAGTGAACTTGGTCCATCTGTACATCCCCTACTGGGCATGTGACCTCCACGTAACAGAACGTATCATCTTCCTTTTCACCAAAGTAGGACAGCAGAAGCAGCACCATCTCTTTGACATCTTGAGAGCAATCACTTCGCTCTCCCCTAATCTCTTTAAAATTCATTACAGATTGTAGGAACTTTTGTTCTCGTTCACACAGACAGTATTCATGTAGTTCAGGAGCGGTCTTCCCTTCAGATACACATATTTTTATATTCCTTGAAGTGGACTACCATGCCAGCTTCATCGAACCATAATGAGAACACTTCCAGGTGTGTGTTTCCCAGGTTGACTTATTTATGCTTTGTGTAGAAAGTCAACCTTATTAGAACTTTGATCTCCACAGGATTTGTCTCGGTTTGCCTCTCCTTCTGTTGGCACTCTGGCGTTTCTTCAATGGGCAGGAATTTTAAATCCCAGTTAATGCACCCTGGATTGCTGCTCTCTATTCTGCAGGGACTTTGTCAGACTCCTCATTGCGAGGCTTTATTTTTATTTTTTAAGGGTTGTGGATTGCTTCACATTCTCTATTCTATTTTGCAATTGCTTGACTAGGGAATGACACCCTGGCCCACTAGGTCTCCTGTTATTTCTTGTAGAAATGTTGAACATTGACACCATTGTCTATTTGAACATTGACACCGTCTTTTTGGCAACCTCAGTAGAGTTACTTTTACTTCATGCATCATCTCACAAACCACAATTTGGGCCATCGCCCTTCTTATTTGTGAACGTGGTCGTCCTGCTCTCTCCAGTGACTACATAATTTCCTCTAGGAACTTACCTGATGGTATTATTAAGGTATCCACTCGATCCATATCAGGGCTTTGGCAGCTGTTGAAAGAGGCTGAGGATGAACTAAGTAGAAGAAACTGCAAAGATGTGGGAGGTTCTGGCCTAGATGCAAACAGATAAGTTGCTGGTTTCATGTGTCTGTTCTGCAAAAAGACACACGTATGCAGAAAGAGTAAATGTGAACTGCTTTATTTCCAGTTGATCTTTTATCCAGGCTACTTTGAATTTCATCCTGTACTGCAGTACTTCCCATACTGACTTTTTGGCTTGAATTGGCCTCAACACTGACAGCAAATGGGCTTCCTCAGTAAACTGGAAATCATCCTTTCTCTCCACCCCAAGGTATCTTCTAGAATATCTTCAGTCACCTCTGGAGGTTCAGGCAAGACCTTATTGATGGTGGTGCATAGACGTTTTGCTCCAGGTCAGTAATTTCTAATATGAAGGAAGAATGACACTAGTTGCTTTGTTTACTTGGTAATACTGTTCATATATACAGATAAACACATATATTTTGGGTGTATAATGTGAGTGAAGATTTAAACTTATTTCTGTATCTAAATGAGATTGTGGCCACTTATTTTATATAGTATATTTCTGTTTTTACTTTGGATACATTGCATGAATGCACGAATGAATTTTTAGTGTGGTTTATCCAGCACAATGGCTAAGATCATATTTGTTTCAAGAATAGATTTGGTGACCACTAACTGTGATGAGTCAAATGCATTGCGCAGCACCAGAGACTGAGAGACTGTGTATATTTAATACCTACCTGAATGCCTACTTGTAATACTCGCCTGTTGTCTGTTTCCTAGCAGTCAGCAAAAGGGAGGCAGAGCAGACTGAGCTCACTCATGAGTGTGCTGGAAGACCCACGGTTAGCTCATAGGAGGGGTGATGTCTCACTTTCTTTTCTAGGTCCTAGATCGAAGACGAGTATATATAACACTTTTACCAGTAACATAATGTAAGGCCTAATGACATTGATTGTAATTAATCATGGTTGTACTTACCCTTGTTTTAACCCATTCTTGGGAACACCCCTTTGGAGTGGATACTGGGGTGTGGCTAATCCTCTAAAAAGTATGGGAGAGGTTTAGTAAAGGAGGCTTGCTTGATTGTACTCACTTCGGACTGAGAGGCTGCTGAGGGAAATGTGAGTAGAGCCAGTCGGAAATGTAGTTCTATGGCCTTGCAGCCTAGGACCAAATGTACTTACCTGTGCCGCTATCGAGTCAGGTTAATATTTTAAATACTGTTTGTTTTGCACGTCTGTAAATAAATCACTCACCGTTTGAAAAGAACCATTCAGAGACGTCATATCTTCAAACTGCAACTGGATCCCTTACACTGTTCAGTCACAACCTACCTAGTGACTTTGTCTCCTCATGGAGTTCAGTGAACCACACTAACAATGTAAGATGGTAATGGATAAAAGTCTACCAAGTCTTTAATGTTAAGACACTGCAGGCTTGCTCTTTTTTGTCAAAGTATTTAGAATGATGGTCAGCTTTATGTATATCCATCACAAGATACCCAGTTGCATAGAATGATGGTCAGCTTTATGTACATCTATCACAAGTTACCCAGTTGCATTGTTTTGAATTATAATAGTTTTCAAAACTCCATTGACTCAGTTTTGACACAGTACCCTTTAATATGATCTCCACTTGTACTGTGTGTCTGTGGAAACACTAGTATTGTTTTCTGAAAACTCTTTTACTGCATATTGAGTTGCATCACTGTAAAGGTTGAGGTACGACTGTCTTTGACTTGCAGAAGCTGACTGTATCCTGGCCCAGCTTAAAAATATGCCTGAAATGTCTTTCGGATAAAGTTAGGCTGATGTGGGCTTTCTTTCTTTCTTTCTTTCTTTCTTTCTTTCTTTCTTTCTTTCTTTCTTTCTTTCTTTCTTTCTTTCTTTCTTTCTTTCTTTCTTTCTTTCTTTCTTTCTTTCTTTCTTTCTTTCTTTCTTTCTTTCTTTCTTTCTTTCTTTCTTTCTTTCTTTCTTTGCACTTTTTTTTTTTACCAATTAATACAGGCAGTAACCTTGAGTTTGACAGCATGTGGTTTTGTGCGAGCATCCGATCCTTTGTACTTGAACTGCTTGATGCATTGGTTCGAAAGTGACTGTGTAAGCCATTTTTTCCCTTAATACTTCAACTCCAATGCAACATCATAGGATAGGACCCCCTCAGATATGTCATGGTCTAAACAAGGTAGGAGACCACGCTGGCAAAGATGAAAAGATTTCAGAGCATTGAAAAGTTTGCCTTTGTGCATTTGATGTATTGATTGTCTTTAGCTTGTAGATCACCAACAGCAGAATCGTAAGTTTCAGGGATGCACATACATTTTGATCATCACTCTGAAACTCACTTGGCATGACTTCATGGTACCTGCGAAAGTACTGAGAATGACTAAAGTTTTCAGGAAGCCCACTAATGCTATGAACACATTACCTCACACAATACAATCGTCCCTTTGACATTTTTACTACCTCTAATCTTATAAATCAACTACCATCTGAGAAACTTTAGCACTTCCAGATTCTTTTAGCTCTGGGGTGCCTGATCTTTTCTGCAAGGGATGGTATGGCTGCAGGATTTTTTTTTTTATTCCAGGAAAGCAGAAGCATGTATGATCAGCGACTGAGACCGACTGTTTAAATGGGTGGAATTAGGTGTGTCCCTGCTTGTTTGGATTGAAAACCTACATCCACTCTGGCACTTTGCAGATAAGTTTGGACACCACTCGTTTTGGTCATTCTCTCCACGCAATGTAATGAGGTACATGTGATTTAGTATTGGACTGCACATGAGCAGGTAAATTGGCTGCAGAAAGATGGCCTGTGACAACTTTGTGTCTTTCTTGAACTGATTAAGCTTAGTTTGGCTTTTCAGTTATGTCATCAAAATCATCTGAGCCTGTGTTACAAGACTTTTGTGGCACCAGAATCTAACGAGCTATTCAATGTTTGTGTCACAGATCTGTAGTAAGCAAACCTTTGTCACATTTTTCTTTATTTCCTAATGTTACCTTTTTTAGGCTCTGTGTATTTGAACACCTTTTTGAATACCTGCGCTCTTAAATATGTTCTCAGTAGTCCCTAATATGAGAGAGAACTGATCTGAATCCTTCACACAATCACAAATTTTAGCAAGAGCTTTGTCTGTACAGAATTTTAAAAAAGTTCAATGTAGTTTGCTTGAAGTGTGATCCTGTCCCAGCTCAGGCAGGTTTTGCAGCTCTCAAACAATAGTCTGTATTGCTGAAGCTGGGAGAAGGAGCCGTCCCTGCAGTTTTAGGTAGAATAATTATGCATTCCTAAGGAAGTTCTTATTGAAATTTTGTGACTATACAATGCTTTTATTTGCTGTTGCATCATTTAAGCTCTGGGAATCTTCACATGCAATGACAGCAGAGCTACATGTTACTTATGCTATCCACCAAACATGCTTTTTTTCCTGGACATATGAGCAGCCAATGATTTCACAGTGAATGTATTTTTACAACCAGTTAGTGGACATGCCACAGATCTCCTCTATAACAGCGTCTCTAGTAGTAACAGAGGATGCAGACTTGTGATGAACCCCATAACAATGAGGTTTAAAATCTGCATCTTAGCTAATTAAACCGAACTGTTTTTTGAAAATATTCACCCTCCTTGGATGATGCTGCAAAAGCTACCGCTCCACAACAGCATAAAAAATGACCTGAAAGAGTTCAGTGTTAACATGAAACCCACTAATTAACCCCCTGGTCAGTTGGTGGCGTTATTATGACTGCAAAATATGTCCTCGGTCATAACCACAAGCTAGTATTTCTCTAACAATAAATGGTCATGTATTTCAAGTTTAAAGAAAATTAAATATTAGCTTATGAGTGCTACAGACCATGACTGTCATGCACATACTGCTCCATGGGCTGGCAGACTGAGACCACTCAGCCATGACTATTGAACTTCAATAAGCTGGCTGCTCACATCCAATGATGGAAAAGGGAACAAACTTTACTGCTCAGTGATTTGATGAGGCAGAGCTCGTATTGTTTCAATTTTATTTATTAAATAAGCATCTGTGTTCGAGTTTTACTTTGAAAGTCATTGAAAATGGCATTAAGGCACTATAAATATTACCAAATTAACAATTATTAAGCAATTATTCTGTTAATTGGGGGAAAAGAAAACTTCATTTAATCATTTACAGTTGGTTAACAATTAAGATGATGCAGAAATAAGAGCTCATAAATAGCTATGGAACAGGTGAGCAGCCAACTGACTGAAGACAAAGATGCAATTTCATCACCCGTCATCTTTTGCGTAAATACGGTCGTTAAATTGAAATTTAAAAAATCTAAATAGTAGAATTTTTTTCTTTCAATTTCCCTGTGCTGTGATGGACAGGCCATTTTGTTAACTGTCCTGTTATTAATGGATCCTCTGTAATTCTGGTGAACATCTGATTGGAGTATTAACATACTCCATGTTCACTGCGATCACCATGTATTTTGCTTTAGTATTACTTTAAATGAAACACTGCTTCACTGTATTTATTTATTTATTTATTTATTTTTTGTTGATCTGGATTTTATAAGCATTTCACTGTTAATTTCATGGACATTTTTTGCAGTGTGGATAAAATTTGACCAAATTTTTGTTTTTTACTTTTCACTAAAATGCATCCCCAGTGCAGCTAGATGAGCTTTGGTTGTTCTACAATTATTTACTTTAATTACTATTTATTGTCCCCCTCCCATTGCTATAAGTGTGGGTCAGCTTGTCCTGGACACATGCATTGGCCTGGTGTGTTTGAAGGTTCTTGCTTTGGTTTACTTCAGCCTTGCGTATCCTCCATCCATTGTTTCATTGTTTCTCTCACCTGCTAGTTAGTGTTCAACAGCTGCACTTCTGCTTATGTAACTATGTCCAAATATATAAATGCATTCCATTTAAACAAGTTAAATGTAGTCAACTTCCGTCTTTGACCACCTCAGAATTACTCCACCCACATTCTATCGTAATCTACTTGCCATGTGTCTTGTGGATGTTTACACCTGGATTTTTATGCGGTCAAGTGAAATCCGAATGAGATCTGGTCACCCACCAAAAATGCATGTAAATGCAATGTGTAAACAGGCCCTCTGAAAAGACACAAACATACTGCATAAAATGACCAAGGCCCAACATCCTGATGAACTGACCTTCTCCTCTTGCATTACATATAAAGACGTTATATCCTGAAAAGTGCTTTCTGTGCATGCGTGGAGTGAATGTTCAATGGCTGTTATTAATTCTATGAAACATGATATGTGCTGTTTGTGGAAAGTTCAGACTTCAGCTTTGAAAAGTGGCCTTATGATTTAAGAAGACTCTAATAGGATTATGTCACTGAGGAAAGTAATGATCCAGACTTTAAAGTCTCTTATGTGAGAGGCTTTTGCAGGTGATATCTCTATTTGGATCAGCCATTTAGCGGACTCTTTCATCCCGAATCACCGTATGCTCGGCAGGTGCTTGGGTGAGCAGGTGGCACACTGAAATAAATGGGGAGATGCAGTCAACCACACCTGCCATTTGAACCTAAACCCCTTCTGATTATGTCCATTACCCAAGCCACTGGGCCATGCTGCTGTAGCACCACCGGAGCAGCCTGCGTTCTCCCCACTCTGACCTAATCTCTCTCCGCTTCAGCCGCAGTCGACGGGAAGCGGCTTCTGCGGATGAGAGTCTGCCTTTTGCTTTGATGTCTAGTGACAGAGAACAAATGTCTGCTCTCGGCTGAAGGCAGGGCTTGATTTTCTGGCCCTTAAGGTCTATTTCAGTACCCCCCCACTGTGAAGTGTCAGCGGAGGCGAGCCAAGGGCGAGAGGCGTTGAGTGAGGGGAGGATGGAAGCTTCTGTATCCTCAAACGGCAATAACAGCCTGAGACAGGTCTCGAGCAGCCATTTTAGTGGATGCCAAGAGCACTTGCTGAAGAGGAGGAAACATTAGCAGCGCCATCAGTTGTGCATGCAGGAAACATTTGCAGGATGTAACGTGTGTGTGTGTGTGTGTGTGTGTGTGTGTGTGTGTGTGTGTGTAGAAACTGATTTATTCTTACTTATATGCATTCCTAGACCAGTGTAAGGTATTTCCTAACACATAATTTAAATATCTTATGTATAATTTAATAGTAATAATACTTTATATTCTACCGTTTTCTTGTATTTTTCCCCTGTGTAGTCAAATTTTAATGTTTGTGTGGTTTAGGTCCCTAAAAAGTCATCATGTATTTTTACATGACTATCTTACAGCCTCTCTTAATCTCTTAAGTAGTTTCATTTTTTGTTCTCGCTGGCTGAAATGATGCACGCCACATTGAAAAAGCAGTCTGCGGTGATGTCACTTAAAGGAAAAACAGTGTTAGATTGGTCTGATGTTAAATCCTGCATTCTAGAGAAGCATAGTCACAATTGTTCAGTGGTGATGGGAACCAGACATCCGAAGCATTTAGTTCCTGTAAAAGCTCCTTCATAGAATATTATTATCCACTGTCACTACTTACTGTCAGAGACATTGTTTAAGAAAGTTTTGAAAAGATTTTGGCCTAAAAATGCAAGGCGAAATGGTAGTGAACTAAATATATTTATTTATTTGATGTAATGTTATTTTACCATTTAGCAAAATTTACATATAAAAACTCAGACGTGTAGGTAGTAAAAGTACATGGTAGTAAAAGTAATAGATGGTAGATAACTCAGTTATAGCCCGGCTAGCTCAGTCGGTAGAGCATGAGACTCTTAATCTCAGGGTTGTGGATTCGAGCCCCACATTGCGCGCAAATACACTTTTGGCAGGGCTGGAGGTTAGGGATCCAGCCTTGTGACCGGAAGGTCGCCGGTTCGATCCCAAGAGCTGACAGCACATGACTGAGGTGTCCTTGAGCAAGACACCTAACCCCCAATTGCTCCCCGGGCGCTGCGGATTGGGCTGCCCACCGTTCCGGGCAAGGGTGCTCACTGCCCCCTAGTGTGTATGTGGTGTTTTACTGCCCAGATGGGTTAAATGCGGAGGTGAAATTTCCCCGTTGTGGGACAAATAAGGGTCACTTAATCTTAATCTTAATAACTATAGTTGTGTTGTAGACATTGTAATCCTTGGTTTTTATCAGTACCACTAAGAAAATTGAGTCGTTCTGTAGAATGAACTCCAACATTTGAATGAGATGGTTTACATATAAACGACTGAAATCTGCAGATGACTCTGTACAGGGGTATAATGGTCATTTTCCGCTGTAATGGCTCTGCTACAGAATGTCTGCAGTTACAACTTCCCTCATCACTTCAGCATAAGCGTTTGAATGTTTATGGTTCTGAAATCACTTATATATAAAGCACAAAGATTTGGTTTAATGTAAGTGGTATTGAAGTACAAGCTCAGACGTCTACAGCAGTGCTGCAGTGACAGATCAAATAAGACCTGATGAACAGACTTGTCATTTCTGGAGACCTTGCTGTCCTTCTGTTCTTGTGTGTATTGTGTGGTCCAGGTAACTTCAGAGGCCTGCTGAAGGATTGTCCCCGTAGGACTACCTACAGATGAGTCATACAGCACAGGCAGAGAATGTTCCAGCTCAGAGATCAACAAGAGAAAAGTAGGCAGGGTTACATAAACTGAACCGATTTCAGCCCAGTTACTTTTCGTCGGCGTATATGGTCTAGACAAAAGATCATATGAGGCGGTTGTCTGAAATCAAATAAAGGCGTATGGGAGGAAGTCATGACCTGCTAGTGCTCCTGGAGCTTGTACTTCAGGCACTGTGGAAATGTTCTCTGAAATACATTTACCAAGTTTAAATCATTTGCATCTTGTGTAGGTGGATTAACACAGAAAAGGCATGCTTTTCATTTCCCTGCGCCTCATACAAGCGCTCGAGTGATGCAGTTCAGTCTTAAAATACATGTGTCTTTTATGCTTTTTAGCATGATTGAACCAGCTGCCATGTATTTGGTGACTTATCACATAAGGCCTATGGAAATGCTCATAAAGGAACATAATGAAAGCAGTACATTTGTGTCATTAGTAAATTAGAATGAGAGACTTGCAATCAGTGCACAAAAGCTAGCAGTCATGTCTTAATGTTGTGATTGTATGTTGCTAAATGACGGGATGGAAGACTGAATGGCTCTATCTGAAGTGACTAAGTGTTTTTGTGACTGCACCACCTGCCACATATGGAGGGCGCTCAAACTGATAACAGACTCCAGAGCGGTGCGGGCGGCAGGGGGGACTGACACGGCGACAGGTATTGTGCTTCATAAAAATGACAGAATGACGTTGCGTTTGCACGGAGTATGGAGCAGCAGATAAAAAGACACAAGTGACTTAATTGGAGCTGATTTCTGCTTGAAGTCCATCAATGCAATCCTTAATTAGGTCTTTCGATTCAGCTCTTTTTCCAGTCACACCTGTTTATAAAATTATTACTGTTATTCCAGTCCTGCCTCTGTTTTACATCCTGTATTTGCCTCTTTTGACTACCTTACGCTTGCTGTATTGCTAGAGATTTGTTAGACAAGCTTCAAGTCTACAAGCCTAGATTCATAATTGTCATTACATTATATGAGATTTAAGGCTACAAGATTTTATTTATTTATTTTAATTTCTATGTCAAAGATGAAAACATTGCAAAAATGCATTTCCCCAAAAAGTGGTAAATTTGAATCAGGCTTAAGTCTTTATAAAACGTCTCTTAAAACTTCTCTTAAACTCAATCATTTGTAAAGTTCCCTTTTAGCAGAATTCATCCACTTGTTTTTATAAGCTGTGAGAAATTAGTGATCATATTAAAAGAACAGGCATTTCTAGGCATACTTAGCTTGTATATATGCTTGTATATTTATCTTGTTTTCTTTGGGAACTCTGTAACAGAGAGGCATGTTAAGGTTTGACTGATTTGTGTTTTATCCATAAAAAATGGATCTCCAACAAAAAGCACAAGCTTTAAAATTCAAAATGTTATACAAGTATATTATATTTACACAATTTTAATATAAAACACACAAATGGGTAACTTCAGTGTTGGGGGCTTGCCTTTTCAGTATAAGGATGCAGCTGAGAGACTAAAAACTGTATAATGCCTAGACTAACCAAATACAGAGCTGTAAAGGTATTACAGTAAAAATATTAGACATAAATATTTGCCACTACTTGGTAAAAAGCAACACCACTGATTATTTTAACAAACAAAAATGAAATTAGAAAAGTAACAAGCAGTAGTTGGATGTGTTGGGTGTATCAGATGTATTCTGAATGGCTCTTGAAAATGTGCTTCATGAATGAATGCAAACTGCTTGTTTAGCCTTAAGCAGAGCAGTGGAATCTTTGCAAGTAGTGAGCTGTAGCTGTAAACGTTTAACGAGCGAAAATTTAAATGAAAATCAAGCTCCGCTGCAGACATACATTCTGAATGGGATCAAACTACTACAGGAGCAGTTTGTGTTGGCACAACTTGTCTGCTCCATAGACAAACCTCACTTTCAGCAAATAGCATGATGTTTGACAGGGCTTTAGCTGCACGCACTAGCCACGTTTGTTTGGCAAGGGTGAGTGATGTTATATGACTGATTCAGCAAGCTTTTTGCCAACTGTGTTGTTCAACTTTGACTCATTATAATTATAAAAGTTTAAATTTTCCTCTTGCTTCTCTCCCAGATCAAACCAGTGCGTTGGATTGAATTTGCTTGACATGATCCGGCACACAGACATGCTTCAGAAGTGCTGGTTGGTTGCTCTCAATAAATTATCCACATTTCAAACAATACAGTAATGCTGTGGGTGGGACGTTGGGTTAGACTACGGATTGCAGTTGCGTCAGATATACGCCTAAGTAACAAAAGCCATTGTTATTGGCAAGGAAGCAAGTCCATATGACAATTCTGAAAAATGCTGAATATTATTGGTGGTTGTTATTGGTTGTTTGGGGTGTTAATTGGTAGAGCCCTAATACATTTACCTTTCCAGTCAATAAGCCAGCTTCACGACTTTTCTAAACTGAACATTACCCTGCTATTTAGGATACTTAGCTAATAAAGACAAATCCTTTCAAGTTACATGGATGGATTTAGACTCATTGAGGGCATCCTCAGGAGCGATTAGTACCATTTCTGTGGCAGTGAGCTTGAACGCTCATAATTTTATTTTATTTTTTATTTTTTTGGTGGAAACAGAAGCATGGAGGACCAGGTGTTCCTCTGCCTTCTTTCAGACTTTCCTTGATACTAATTCACTGCTGTCTCCAAAATAATCCTATCAACCTTCCCGCTCCAAGTGAACGAGGGCAGAAATTACTTAAAGGCATTACTCTCGGAGGGGGCACCGACATTCACACTCTGTTTGCTTTCCCTGCTTTTCTCTGTCAGCTAGCTAAAGCCTCTGCTGTAATTGTTGATGCTGGTTAAGCCTTGCAGGAGTATCGGGCTAAATGAAGTGTACTGCTGAGTGAGGTGGCAGAGAGGGAGAGAAAGAGATTAGCTTGTTTTGGAGTCCATATTTGCAGCCACCACTCTATAATCATCGACAGGCGATATGCACAACTGTGAAAGATTATAATCTTAGCGTTATTACGTGCTGGGCCAGGGAGACTGTACAATTCAAATGCAATAACGAAGGATTAAAAGCATTATACGGCAGAAGAAAGGCTTTCCTCAACACTGCAACTGATTCAGTAGTGACACCACTGGAGTTAGCCGATTATCTCTACCAGTTCTTTTTTACTCTTAATTCTTTGCCATTAGAATAATAGTGCAGAGGATGAGAATAACCTAGCACATCTCCATCTTTGCACAAAGAAAGCAAGCCCTCCTCCTTTTTTCTTGCTCCTGTGCAGTGAGAATCTCTTAAATGCCCTTCAGTCTGGTTTCTTCCACAGATCATCCGGTGGGAGGGCTGCTGTCTTCTCCCTGACACAGCAACCCTGTGCTGTGATCCATCGCTGTCGGCCATATTGGCTCCAGGTAGACATTGCCCTTTCACAGTGTTCTAGGAAAAGCTTCCCCAGTTTCTGAGTAACTGCAAGACAACTCTGCTATACAGCTACTTCTCACAATGGTACCACTTTCCAGGTCAAGGAAATGTACTGTTCTTGGAGTTGTTGGTAGCTTATTTGTTGTCAGCCTATTATTACTCATGGCGGTGAATCAAAAGTTCTTGTTGCTTCTTGTTTATACTGACTGTGATTACATGGACAACAAGAGAAGTTAAGAGAAGTATTTTCTGAAGAGTGCCGCCAAAATCCCTGATGTGAAAGCCATGCAAAACTCTATTCTGTCTTAAGTGTTGCTGAGCCTCTCAAATGTGTTGTCATGAAAGTGCTATTTTTCAGGTTACTCATTCAGATATTCTGCAGCTCATTCGGGCTCTGCACCTGTGGAAACAGTTTGAGAATTTGTTGCACAATGCCTGACAACAGTCATATTCTAGCAACATCACTAACAACTCCTAACACTACTCTTTCTAGGCCAAGGTAACGTATTCTGCTTAAAGGTTGGTTGATAGACCATGTGTTGGCAAGTTTCGCTGGGCCATATGTGATTACATAATGAGAATGTCAGGGTGCAACCATGAGAAAGTTTGGACCAAATGTCAGTGGGAATGTAGACATATTAGGGTGAAAGCCCTGCGAAACTCAAGTCTGTCTTCCTCTTGATGTGTTGCTGGGCTTTTGTCAAAACCCTGGCGTGTTTGCCAGGATATCACTGGGTGATGCACTTTTGCAGTGTATCTTCTATCAGAGAACTCCTTCTGTCATGGAACGGTAAAACTTGCAACCATACTTTGAGATTTCTCATTCAACTATTCCAGAGCGCACTCAGTCTCTGTTTGTGCACCTGCAGAACCAATTTCTGAAAGCGCGACTCATTTGATGTGTGACGCTCAACAAGACGAATAGTCCAATTCTAGGAACATCAAGTTGTACACCGCAGCAAGGCAATTCGTATTGTAATTTTAGGTATGAAATGCGTTGGAGAAATTGATGCCATTAAGAAGTGCAGTTGTCTGTGGCAGGCTGACGTGGTGGAGAGGGAATATTTTTCTCCTTTCGTTCTCCTGCTAGGTCTTTATTTTCCTTCCCTCTCTGTCTGCCTAATTGCAGTCCAATGGCAAATGTTTTGTCCGTTCTTTTTAATAAGTGCTATTGGACACACAAATCTTGTCTGGATGATAGCATGTCATCTAGCATCTTTGTGGAATCTAGGGTAGTTTTTCACAGCAGTGGAAAGTGGTGAAGGAGAAGGGAATGCAAAACAAGAAATAAGAAGGAAAAAAGGAAGAGTGAGACAGGGCTTCTCAAAGACAAAGGAGAGCGAGAGCAGTGGAGCGATAAAATGATGGAAAGGGAGAAAATAGAAAAGATGGTGAAGGAGAGAGAAAGAGGCAGGGAGAGGGAATGCGGTGAATCATCTGTCATCCTGCCGAGTAATAATTCAGACCTCCTCTTTGAAGCCTTGAATCCACATTGACCGGTCATTTTAAATCAGGATCATTGTGCTCCGGCCTGCATTGTGTACAGTTTTTGCGGCCTTACCCTGGAGGCATTCAGGCCTGTTCTAACGCCCCCTTTACCTCCGGCCCTCTCTATACACCCCCTGCCACTTCTTCAACCTCGATGCCCTCACGTGAAATATTGACCACTCTGAATAATTGATTGTTTCACCTTCAAGCCCATCAGACTGTGGCTGATGGTGTCCGGCATACTGCTGTGCTGTATTTACGCCTGGACTGTATGGCTGCAGAGGCAAACATGCTGTCCCAGACTCTACGTGGTCACATTAAATCAGTGACGTGACTCAGCAGCTGGACACAGCAGAGAATGGTGGCAGAAATATGACTGGGTCCAGAGAGATTTGATTAATACAGTGATTGTAACTGATTGGGGAGTGGTGTAAAGTATGCTGCCACTGTACTCTGGAGCGGTGGAAACGCGTTCTGTGGAGTAATTAATCGCGCTTCTCTATCTGGCAGTCTGATAGATAAGTTTGGGTTTGACAAATGCCAGGAGAACATTACCTGCCCGACTGTATTGTGCCAAGTATAAAGTTAAGTGGAGGAGGTATAATGCAATGTGGTTGTTTTCAGGGTTTGGCCTAGACTCCTTAGTTCCAGTGAAGGGGAATATTAATGCTTGACATACCATGCCATTTTGGACAATTGTTTGTTTACAGCTTTGTTGGGAGCAGCGTGGGGAAGGCCTTTTTCTGTTGTAGCATGTCTGTGCTCCAGTGCACAAAGCAAGGTATGTAAAGGCATGGCTGGGTGAGTTTGTTATGGAAGAACCTGACTGTCACACACACATCCCTGACCTCAACCCCATCTAACACCTTTGGGATGAACTAGAATGGAAATTGTGAGCCAGGCCCTCTCGTCCAACATCAGTGTCTGACCTCACAGATGCTCTTCTGGATGAATGAACATAAATTCCCACAGGCGCACTCCAAAATCTTGTAGAATGCTTCCCAGAAGAGACCAACTCCATATTAATACCTATGGGTTTAGAATGTAATGTCATAAAAGCTTCTGTGGGTGTGATGTATAGGTGTCCCAATACTTGTGTCCATGTATTGCATGTAAATGTTATAAAGAGCTTGTTTGTGTCATGTAGTCTTATAAACACAGCTGTATAGTAAAGTGTTACCAATTTGCTTAAACCAATATTATTTAGCTTTTGACTGTGAATTGTGAAATGACTGTTCAATGGTCACAAATGTTTTATACAGCACTTATCAAACATTTAAAATGCAGCTTAAAGTCCTTAAAGCAAAGAGCCTAAATAAAAAAAACAGGAGTTTATGAAAATGGGTGCATTAAATAGGATAAAATTGTAAATGAGTAATTCTAAAACATTACAAAGAATTATACCTAAATATCATGTGTTGATATAGTTAAATAGGCGGTGCATCATACTGGGCTCCATAGTGGCACAACTGTCATCAGTAGATGACATGTGTTTGAATCCCAGTGACATTGCAACAAAAACAAAAAAAGTTAATTATATAAACGCTATATGCAATATGTTTTGCTAATGCTGATGATAAATGCAGGTTGTAGATACTGGCTAATGTTCCCAGCCCACCAATAAATTGCTTGGGCTCTAGTATTAACACAGAACAAAAGGGTTTTTGCCAAGTGTCTGAATCGGTGTTGTTTAATTGATTTTTAGTTTGTTTCCCTCTTTATCATTATCCAGCAAGTTTTGCTGGTGTAATTGTATCCACCTGATTATAGTGTTCAGATACATCTGAATCAGGTGTGTTCAGTTAGAAGTTTGTAAATAATTATAAACTGCTGAGTTAATGAGGTTATCAACCAAAGCTGTGAATGCATTTCATGTATAATATAGCAAGGCAGGAGATGCTTAATCCTGGTCATTGAGATGGATCTCCCCCTGGAGAGTTCAGATCCAATACACTTGGCTCTAATGTTCAGATGCCCCCTGATGACCTATATTATCTGGATTAGGAGTGCTAGAGTTGTAGCAAAGTGGTAGATCTCCAGGAGTGAGGTTGAGCACCCCTGGTATAAAGCAAAAAGATTCTTTTGGGAAAACATTTTTGATTAAATAGTTATAGATTATTTATATATTAATCCAGAGGTACAACTAAATAAAAACTCTGCAGTAGCAGCCTAATTACACATTGAGACAATACACCTGGGTTCTGCAGTTGAAGCTCCTCGGGGTGCTTTCACCTACCTTTGTTTGGTAAAGACCCATCACAGCTTTTCTTTGCTTCATTTTGGCTTCATTTTGTGTGAAAATTCCACCCCTATTCGGGCCTGTGTCAACAGCTGAACTGTGGTCAGGCAAAAATCATGGGTCCTGGTCAGGGTTGGGATAGCGACTGATAAATTAGTAGTTAGCTACTTTCCCAAAAATTGTACCTACCTACAATTCGGCTACTTCTCCAGAAAAAAGAGGTGGTTACTTTTTAGCTACTTTTTTGAAAAGTAGTGCACTCCTTTTTAACTACTTTCAAAACTGTGATTGTGAGAATGTTTGTTTGTGTATGTCCACCTGACACACCAAACAAGCCCAGCTGTGAACAAGACCGCATTTAGTCATGTGCTAGGAAAAAAAAGTACAATTAAAAAGCTGCAAGATCACCAAAAAGTTTGAATGTTAATTGATTACACTTAATCATTCCAGGTTTTTCCAAACAGAAATCAACAAATATAACCAAATACAAACCAAACAATTTAGTGTAAAGCATAGTCAACTGTTGAAATAAAACTGCTCCTGTTTAAACATTTCAGCAAGATCTGTACAGACATGACATTTGGAGTCCTTTATACTTCAGCAACACTTTCTCAAAATTCTCATCAGTGACCCTGACTCTGTGCAGTACTATTAGTAGTGGTCTATTACAAAAATGTTATTTGTGCTTTAGTTAGAGGGTCTGCAACACGCGGCTCTTTCACTGCCCTGCGGCACTAGAGCACACCTAGATTTTAACACAATAAAATAACACAATCCTTCTTTGCATAAAATAAAGGCCGAGGCGTTCCCAGGCCAGCTAGGCGATATAGTCATGCCAGCGTGTCCTGGGTCTTCCCTGGGGTCTCCTCCCGGGTGGACTTGCCTAACCAGATGCCCGAACCACCTCAGCTGGCTTCTCTCGACGTGGAGAAGCAGCGGCTGTACTCCGAGTCCCTCCCGGATGACTGAACTTCTCACCCTATCTCTAAGGGAGAGTCCAGACACCCTGCAGAGGAACCTCATTTCGGCCGCTTGTATTCGCGATCTCGTTCTTTCTGTCATTACCCAAAGCTCTTGACCATAGCTGAGGGTGGGAACGTAGATTGACCAGTAAATCGAGAGCTTTGCCTTGTGGCTCAGCTCTTTCTTTACCACAACAGACTGGTAAAGAGCCCGCATCACTGCTGACCCAGCACCAATCCGCCTGTCAATCTCCCGCTCCCTTGTACCATCACTCGTGAACAAGACACCGAGATACTTAAACTCCTCCACTTGAGGCAAGAGCTCATCCTCGACCCAGAGAGGGCTCTCCACCCTTTCCCGCCTGAGAACCATGGCCTCGGATTTGGAGGTACTGATCCTCATCCTGGCTGCTTCACTCTCGGCTGCAAACCGATCCAGCGAAAGCTGAAGTTCATGGCCTGATGTCCCCAATAGGACCACATCATCTGCAAACAGCAGCGATGTGACCTTGAGGTCACCAAACCGGACACCCTCCACCCCCTGACTGCGCCTAGAAATTATGAATAGAATCGGTGACAAAGGGCAGCCCTGACGGAGTCCAACTCTGGAGAGGGTAAAGAGATGGTCCAGTGTTCCACGACCAGGGCGGAACCTCCCCAGTACCCCTGCATAGACCTTACCAGGGAGGCTGAGGAGTGTGATTCCCCTGTAGTTGGAACACACCCTCCAGTCCCCCTTTTAAAAAGGGGCACCACCACCCCAGTCTGCCAATCCAGTGGCACCGCCCCCGATGTCCACGCAATGTTGAAAAGGCGTGTCAGCCAAGACAGCCCCACAACATCCAGAGCCTTGAGGAACTCGGGACGGATCTCATCCACCCCTGGAGCCCTGCCACCAAGGAGCTTTTTAACTTCCTTAGCAACTTCGGCCTTAGTAATGGACAAGCCTATTCCCGTGTCCCCAGACTCTGCCTCCTCACTGGAGAACATGCCAGTGGGATTGAGAAGGTCCTCAAAGTATTCCTTCCACCGCCCAATGACGTCTTCATTTGAAGTCAGCAGCACACCATCTCCACTATATACAGTGCTAGTGGCACACTGCTTTCTCCTTCTGAGTCGCCTGACGGTTTGCCAGAATCTTTTTGGAGCCGACTAAAAGTCACTTTCGAAGGCCTCACCAAACTCTTCCCACACCTGGGTTTTTGCCTTGGCAACGACTGAAGCCGCAGATCGTTTGGCCTGTCGATACCTGCCAGCTGCCTCTGGTGTTCTACAGGCCAACCATGCCTGGTAGGACTCCTTCTTCAGCTTGACGGCATCTCTCACCTGGGGTGTCCACCATGTTTGGGTTTTCCTGGTCTGCATCTTCCCCCACCACCTGATCCAACTCACCACCAGGCGGTTATCAGTTGACAGCTCAGCTCCTCTTTACCCGAGTGTCCAAAACACATGGTCACAAGTCCGATGACACGACTACAAAGTCAATCATTGAACTGTGACCTAGGGTGTCCTGGTGCCATGTGCTCTTATGGACATCCTTGTGTTCAAACATGGTGTTCGTTATGGACAAACTGTGGTTTGCACAGAAGTCCAAAAACTGAACACCACTCGGGTTCAGATCAGAGGGGCCATTCCTCCCAATCACACCCCTCCAGGTCTCACTGTCATTGCCCACGTGAGCTTTGAAGTCCCCCAGTAGGACAATAGGCCTTGGATTCTTTATAAGCACATAGTGGTGGTGTGATGTGCCTTATTTTCACCGCTTGGGGTGTTGTGGTTCCATATCTAAATTGTCAATGAAATCCAAAAAGGCTAGCTTTGTTATCGATTCTCATAGCAACCTATTTCTTGATATCTCTGGACTTCTTGAACCAAATCCCATTAAATGGTGGAAATTCCATATTGGTGCAGTCTATAGAATGATTTCTGTTAATTCATAGCTTAGTTAAAGTTTGGGAAGATCTGCAACTGGATTCCAGGCCAGAATTTATGGCCTGGTATGGTATGCCATATGGAGCAAAGGGGGTTGTAGGCCTCCCACTGTGTCCATATTCATAAGATAGCATCCTTTTAAGTCATAAAACTTGTTGGTATACTAATCCTGTTTGATGACATCAGTCTGCTACAAGACTATATATTAAAACTAAACATTACAAAATAAGAAAATAAGGAATTCTAAATAAAGATATTTACATTGTAAGGATATTTTGCCTGAAATTCACATGGAGTTTTGCACATGAGGTACTGTTTTTATATTACACATGGGTTGGGGAGGAGTTAACAATATAAACTATTATAAATAGAAAGCTCAAGAGTATTTACACTATAGAGATATTTAACAATATATTGCACATGGAATGTCGATTATATTGCACACAGGAAAAGGTGATAAAACCACTGTGTGTTTTGTAGGTGTGAGGTCTAGTAGGGGGTGGAAGGGGTTTCTGCTGGGAGCAGTGCTAGTTGTACAGTCTAACAGTAGCAGGAATGAAGGATTTGCAAAAGCGTTCCTTCACAGACTTGGGGTGAAGCAGCTAATCTCTGAAGGAATTTAGTTTTTGTTTCATTTTTATTATATAAAAACGACTGTCTTTTTTTTGGTACTAGAATAGAGAATTGCTTTTTCAGTTGACTGATGGTGTGGAGTTTTTTTGTTAATGGTGAGGTCAGCTGAGGTGAGTGTCAACAGAAGGACAAAAGGCTGTGGATATGGCGTGATTTGAGTGTCGTATTAAAAATACAATACTCGGGGAATACTATGAACATAAGGACTCGTCTCATGCCACCGCCCAGAGATAACCGATGATGGCGAACAGGGCTGAAGTTTCCTGTTTGAATTTTTTGAACATTGGCTTTGCACACAGGAGCGATAGCAGGCAAAATGACTTTTACATGTTTGTGATTTCTAGCATTTCCACCTTAAAGTTGTGCTACATTTGATGACTGTAGTTTTAAACTCTTTAATTTTTCTAAATTCTGCAGTCTCTGACTGCAAAAATCTGGCTGCAGTTATTGAACTGTATGTTGCCCCTTTAGAGTATAGAGCTAACAAATTCTTGACACTAAACAAAAGCAGAACTTGCTACCTTTCAGTTTTTAAATGTCATTCTTTGTCAAGTCAGTGTAACAATGTTATCATATTGGGAAGTTGAGCAAAAATTGTATCTGCATTAAATATTAAAATGTATGATTTATTTCATATATTGTGTGTTGATTTGGAACTGAGCTACAACTTATTTTTTCAGTAATATTTGATAAAAAAAACTTCAGTGGCTGTGCATGTAGACATTTAAAAATAGTAGCCTGGGGGGAAAAAAAAAATCAAATGTTGTGAACCAAAGCCCACCACCACCACCTTCCAGCTCATTACTTCCTTACCTCAACCTGTAAAGCCTGTAATATTCCAATAATGTTTTGTGGTAATGTAATGGGTGTCCGTATCCCCATTGCTGATAATGATACTGTGTGTAAGTGCCAGTATTGGTGATTATTGGTGCAATCCTAATTTAAACCTATAGCAAAACTATCGAACCAGACCCCTAAACCATAGTGAGATTAGTTAGTCACAAATTGGTTATTTGAGTACTTCTTAACTAGTGACATTTAACACTTTATTTACAGAGCTTTAATGTATAAGTAGAAAGTACACATTGAACATTGTAGCCCAGGGTTCTGTTTCAGGGACAGCAGTTTGGCTGTTGGTGAGGATTAACCCCTTAAATGGCCATGGCCTACTGTTTTATTACACGCTTCTGTAATCTAAGAGTAGCTCAGCCAGTTTGCATTGAAGTCCCTGTAGTTACTGAGTAATAAGCCTTAGTATGTAATAAACCTGTGATTTTAAGAGGTTAACATAAAATTACATTATTGTAAATCTGTGTGGATAAATGTGTTTAGAGACTAACAGTAGCATCCCCAACCTGCAGCAAGACATGGATGGATCCTGTGTGTGTATAAGAGAATTTACAGTGGATTCACACTCATCCTGGTTTAGTGAGCGGGTGAATGACCTTGCTCTAGTTCTTATCCCCTGCTTATGTGGAAACTGGGTCTGATTGTCTAGTCGCAGCTCTACAGTTAGTGTTAAGTGCTCTTGTTTCAGTGAGTTCAACAGGCTACAGTACTTTCTCTCCAAGGACACCTAGAATATCTCTCTCTCTCTCTCTCTCTCTCTCTCTCTCTCTCTCTCTCTCTCTCTCTCGTCTCCAGTCTTCCGCCCCTGTGCTGTTATTCTTAAGGGTTTCTGTTTAATGAAAACACAGCGAGTCAGTGCGTCTCATGTTTTTACCTCAGATGGCCTCATGACAGGCTCTTTAATCTTTTCTCATTTGACAAGCTAATTTGACAGTGGAGGTGGCAGGCAGCATGTGGCTGTTGGATGTCACTCTGAATAATAGTTTGAATAATCTGTGGCTTTCAGATAAACCAGGCTGTGTTATTTGAATTTGAAATTTTCTATTTTAAAGCTGAATGTAAGGTTTGATGAAGTCCTTCTATATCATATAATGGTAGCCATGAAGTGAAGATGCCAATGGAGTCATTCATCTGTTGGCTTTTGTACATTACATATACATAGATAGTTTTGAGTTTGCAGATTTATATATATAGTCACCGTTGTTCAATAAAAAACAAGCATCTCCATTTTTTTGCGATTTTTACTTTTCTGTATCATTTGAGCTCAGCACTGTGAAAATGTCATGATTGGACTAATAGAAATGTTCCAAAATAGCTTGGAATAAAATAAAAAATAAAATCTGTTTCTGAAAGTAAATAACTGCTTTGCCCTCTTCTGTAAATTTACAGTTTGAGATGTTTTTCTTTGGACAGTGATACTGCTTCAATGTCAAGAAATGACACGTGGCAAATTTTTATTTTTTTTGGTCATTCTGCAAACCTTTCATCACATTATAGGACCTGTTCTGCTTGCAATCACAAACGCGATATCAGTTGAAATTCTGTACTTTTGACCGTTTCCACACTTGTTTGTGAGCTATGGGTGAGAATAAGTGTTAAACTGTGTGCTCTTATTTCCAGTGATAAGTGACTTCAAAAGGTTAACAAACCAAAAAATTCTGATGACATTGATCTAACATAATACTGAAATATTTGTTTTTCTCAAACGTGATCAGAATTCATAGTGCATCTTAGTACTATGGCAGATTTCTCAATGAAACACTGAGAAGCTTTGAGCTAAGCATTTTCACTTGGTAGATGTGAGTGGTGGTGACGTAGACAAAATCAAGAATGTAGAGACTGGCATTATGGTTGACTTTGAGATTATGACTGGACGAAATGTTCATAATGCTTTGCTAATGTTGTACTGTAGTGGTCCTACAAGGGACATTTGTCATTTTAGTGCCTAACTATCCCCAGTTTTGGTGCAGCAGTGTCACCAGCTGAGGTTACATGCTTTGCCTTAATCAAAAAATATTAAGCAAGACACTTAATCTTAGATTTATTTGAGAGTTCAACAGTGAAAATGTGAGGTTTAAAGTCCTCCTAAATCCTAAAGGTTTGCAGTAATACAATATTCCCATATTCCCATAATACAATATTTCTAGACATCATTTGTTTTATCAGCAAGATTTACGCTGATAAATCAGAGGATACGTTAGTGAATTTCTTTATCTGCTGGTTGTATTGGCTGCACAGAGCCTGACATGCACACGCTTCCGTCCCCACTGCCTCTAGGTATCCATCACTTGATTACTCAATCCGCTTCATTAATCGGATTCGGCTCTGTTGTCCCTGTGGATGTTCTAATGCTATTGTAATCCTGCTGTAGATGTGGGTATCACCCTGCGGCTGACTCGGAGGCTTTCTGCAGGTCCTGTAGAAGAGCACAGCACTCAGGACTGGCCTATTGTCTCCAAACCGCAGTATTACTCCCAGCTCATGCTGCCATAGGAGAGCCCAGTCTTAATTAAGAGAGTTGGGGGGTTGGGGGGGCGGATCAGTATGGCTAATTAGTGCAGCGGATGCAGAGAGAGGAAAGAGTGTCCTTTACTGAAGAGTGTGAAACAGGGGACTAATTAGATAGTAACACCCATCAAACAATCAGAGAATGAGATCTTATTGGTCCCTCTTTTTCGTGTGCACACTTCTCTTTACATTATACTCGTGTTGATTCAAAAAGTTGGTGCCGACAGTAAGTGAAGTGTAATGTGACACTTTCACTTGCATTTGCAAGTAAAAAAAATGTATACATACATATTTATTCACACAGTGACATTTTTTGCTCTGTCAGAGATTTATTAAAAGTAGTAGAAGACGAGTCCGTGCTCAGGATTTAACCAGTTAACTTAACTTGTTAGCTTTAGCATTTGCTACTTATATTAGCTCTTCTTAAGGGGCATTTTCATAACTAAAATCTGCTCATATGACCCAAAAACCTACCAGTCTGTGATAGGTTATGCTTTTTTATTACAGTTAATATGGTTTTCACAATTCTTTCTGCTATAAACAGGCCCAAATTCTTTTATTTAATTTTATTTTTGTCAGGCATGTCTCTGCTGGAATATTAACATATATTATAAAGCTAATTTATTGTGGATTTAGAAAATGTTTTAAAATTGAAGTAATATGCAAGCTGGCCTGTCAGTTGTTCTAATTGCTTGGTTAGTTTTTTGAGTTGATAGAAATTTAGGACCTCCAGTTATTTTCCAAAATTATTAGCTTTAACAAATAGAACATGAATTGGATATGTTTTCATTAGTTTAATTGAGGCAAATACATATAAATAAAATAGTAGAAACATTGATACATCATCAGTCTTATAAAAATAAAACATTCTAACCCATGGCTTGATATTCAGAGGCCAGCAGTGAGTAATATATATTTATTATTTGTTTGCTTTTGTGTTCAGACTGCTTCTGTTGTCATTTAAGGGCTGGTATTAATGGTCAGTTTCGTTATTCTCAGGTTGACATTTAAGATTGTACATGCAGACATGTCATTCTACAAACTAGAGAACGCAAGCCATTTTTTTGGCTAACTTTAATGTGATCAACACTAAACACTGTTCTTTTTTGTTTTGTTTTTTTGAAGCCTGTCATAAATGTTCGTTTTAATACTATATTGTTTTCCATATTTAAGTGAATAGAAGCAAAATGTTTTGATTACTTTCTGTGTGGTGCCTTTGAGTGTGTGTCTCATGTAAGTTGCGTCTGAAAATGAAATGCTGTCAAATACCCCAATACCGGCAATAATGTGAAAAATATAGTGGTGAAGTATTTTAGCTGTACCACCCAGTTGTACCTTTATTGGAAGCGTTTATGCAGTGTGCCACTCCTCTGACTGTTACAAATTTCATCAGGAAGATTTGAAATATCAATAGTAATGTTCCACAACACTTCTTCTGCATTTTAGAGTGAGAGAGGTGCATAATGCCATGCCTGAAGACCAATTTAGACCTTATTAATTGCATATTGATTGGCATATACTTCAGTAATTCAGTAATGTGTGTAATTGTCCTACTGCTTTTATGCTTCTGGGGCTGAAAAAGAAGAGATGCTTTTTAATACTGAGGATTAAAAGATTATGTCCATGTTTGGGAGCAGCAGTATGTAATATAATGTGAGTGCTGGGTGAAAGGGAGCAACTCTTGGCTCTTTCCTGTAGAGTACAGCTGCAATGATATATATGTATTATCATATATGTATTAAAAATGCGCACCACAATGTGCTGTAATATTACTGTTACACATGCAGTCATAAGTTTCAGTGCTCTGCAGGAAGCTGATATAAAAGAAGAAATTGTTAGTTACACAGATGCGACTTTTGCCCAATTGAAATCTCGGGACTCTGGATGGTTCTGTGAATGTCAGAATGTAAAAGCTAGTGAAAAGGCACTTCTGTTCACGTGGGTCAGCTTGGCAGCCCTTGATATCAACACTGAATGGTTGATAGCTACACCAAAATGAAAAACACTTCACATTTACACAAACTGTGCATTACAGACTTTGGATGACATTCTTTGTTTATCTTGAATGTTTCTTTTTTGTTCATAGTTTGAGTACTCCTGCTGCTTTGCTTGTCATGTGCCTGTTGAATTTCAGGAAACTCAATGCGTGAAATCCGCTGAAGCCTGCATCCCAAGCAGTTGTTTTGGGATGTTTTTAATGCCAGCCTTACACCAAATGGCTTCAGTCAATCTCGTTGTCGCAGACAAATTTCCAGTGTTGGAATAAAATAGTCTTGTTGGAGTTATCTCGATCGTTTACTGTAAGGTGGTCAGAATGGCCGTCGTAAGTCTTTTTTCAAACGTGTTATATGCTATCCAAAGTTTTGGCTCAGGCAAATATTGAATGACACTTTTTTTTTTCACTTTCTGTTACACTGGTTTATTTTGTTTATTTCATAACACCCAGTCAACAATGCTGAATCGCTGCGTGTGTTGTAGATGTGTAAATCTTTGTCAAATTAAAGTAACTGCACATTTTACATGTTAATTAAAAAATTCTGGGTGATGATCTGCCAGAGTATACACTTCCACAGTGTACCAGGCCAAGCCCCAGATCTTTTACATGCTCAGCCAACGTGTCTTCCCATCTGTACCACTTTAAAGTGGAAGGAAAAATGTTTATCTGCTTGTAGGTTTTCACCAGGTGCATGATGGGGAATAATCTTAATCTAGTTGCAGTCTTGAAAATAATGACAGTGCAAGATAGTCCTAGTCTTTGCAAAATCATGGTGTTGACTAAAAACTGCCACATTATCTTTACATGTTAGAGTTGGTCAGACTTTTGTCTTTCAAAGGTCTTCTACTGTGTGGTTAGCATAAATTCATGTCTGCAGATCTGGATAAGACTGCAGTTGGATTGGGCAGCTGATTGATGGTGACAGTAAAACAGGCAAAGTGAGAGGAAGCGCAGCAGGAATAATTAGTTGATAAATCAAGTTATAGAAGATAAATTGAATGATTAAAAACTTTGTTGCACTTCTAGTAGTATATTCAGTGCAGAGTGTCTGCACCTTGTTTTTTTTTTTTTTCTTTTTTTCTCTCAGATTCTGTGGGAGCCTGATTGCGTCGTCTCCTGACTTGGCTGGTCCACTGCTGTTTGCTTTGTTTATCAGGCAGCTTCAGGCTGGATCCTGGTACATCACACACTGTCCTGATTCCTGTCATACCGACTCAACAGTCGACAGAGGCACACACTCACAAAGCTGATACCCAGTCACAACAAACACTGTGCTGCTCTCTGCTATTCTGTCATGAATGACAGAATATTGTTTAGTATATAGAACATGTTTAAATGCCTAGTAAGTGTATTTAATAATACTAATTAGTGATGCACCAAAATAAAAACTGAACACCAGGTATTACATTACATTCTATACTAATTTATATTTAGCTTTTTGTGGCATTGCATATCATTCACTTCCTTATGCTTTTGATTGAAACCCATTGGAAAAACTACAGTGTAATGGAAAAAACAAATCAGTAACATTTATCATTTATGTTTCAAGGGATGAAACCAATATATACTATTTTGCCTAATTAGTTGCTGGCTTTGTTTTAAAGCGCTAGTGATGGAGAGAAAAAGAAACAATCTTTGAATTACTGTTTCTAAGTCCATCATTGTGAGGCTTCAGCATTTGGCATCTTGTTTTCAGCCTAGTCTTTAAAAAAATTTACACCAGCATAATTTTTTTTTCCTGTCAGTATTTCTCAGCGTTCACGTTAATTCTCTTTTTGCTGATATATTTCTTTTTTTTTTGGGGGCAATTTTTAGAAAAAGTTTTCTGGGGCAAAAACTGCAGTGTGTCGAAGTGCCATTTTCTTTCTTTCCCTCTCGCTCTCTCATGTGCTCACTCTTTTCCTCTTTCTTGGTCTCTCATTCGTGGTCTGTCTCTTTCTTTCTTTCTTCCTCAGGTTCCTTCTTACTTTTTCCCTCTCTTGTTCTTACTCTCTCACGCTTGCCCTCTCACACTGTCCTATATTGGGTTAAGAGACAGACTTTCATTTTCATTCATCTCTCTCTCTTGCGCTTCTCTCTTTCTCTTGTCTTTCTCTCTTCTTTCCCCCCTCGCTTTTGTTTTTCCTCTCTCTCTCTCTCTTCCCTATTACTACTGAGGTAACCTGCTTATCCCACGCTCTTTCTCTCCATCTTGATCATTCTCTCTTTCACTCCATCTTCATCTGCCTCGTCATCTTACAGCCGCAAACACAATTTCCATCCCTCGCAGTCATTTTTAAAACTCTCTTAGTGCCACTCACACGCACAGTGCAGGTGGAGTTACTGCAACACACACAGTATGAGATAATAAACACTTATCCTATCAAACTCCATATTCTGCCTGTATCGCTGCCAGAGGCTTCACTCTAAACCGATTGAAAGGGCCTCAATACACTGGTAACTCTCTGCTTTATTCCCGTCTTCACAAAACGGCTGTTCTGTGCTTTTCATTTGCCGTCATAAGGGAAAGCATGGTGGCTAAAAGCAATTCCTTTTCTCTTTTATCTTGGGCCCTCTACGCCTGCCTAAGTGGAGCTGACACTTCAGCAAAGGCTGTTGGAGAGGCTGAGGAGAGCAGCTCAGTGGGGAGAAGGGCCGGACTGTGTGTGTGCGCACTAACTACATGCTATCTTGAGATTATCCTTCACCTCAGAGGTGCTTAGTTGGCAAAACTCTCAAATAGGAAGTTTGCATCCGCAGTGCATTTGTTCGTTGTGTGTGTAGCATTGCAGAGTTCAAGGATAATACACCATCAGATATTTGCATCCTCTCCTATGTGCAGACAGCTGATGCAGCTGGAAAGGCAAAGCACTTCAGATAGGTTTGATCTAACGGTGGACATGATGAGTACAGTGTGTTGAAGCTGCCACACGCTGGATCCAATGTGAGTAAGCGATTCATTTCAAATCTTTGCATCAAAACTGTACACACTGGATGTCATTTGTTTTTAATTCCTCTAACTTTATTGTTTGTGAAAGACAACAAGCAGAATGTCTTCAAAAAATGCAGTTTGTTTTCTGACAGCAAAAAATATCAGTTATTGATCAGTTCTTGTTTACTGATGTCCAAATAAATCATGCATGGTGAGTAAAGGCCTCCAAGGTTGGATAGTACTGCCAGCTGGGCATTACATGTATTGACTCAGCATGTTTTAACTGTGATCTTTTTTTTTTTTTTTTTCCAGTGTTAAATGGTTGCTTGTTGAGCGCTGTCAGAGGCAACTGGCTTTCCTAGCATTACTGTTAGCTACCAACTCCTCATGGTCTTTTCTAATGATATAAGGGATTGGTCTTTAGAAACAATACCTCCAAATGAGATGTTTTTGCATATTGTATAGCTTGCAAATTTAATATATAATTATAATCCATCTTGCATGTCTACCAATGTTGATCCAATTGTTAGAAAATGTCATTATTTGGATGTGCATTATGTGATATTGCAGGCTGTGTTTTTGTCTTTTTATTAAATTACCAGTTTATACACAGAAGTTTGTGTATGTACATATTGCTTTAATGCATATGCATTAGCCTGAAGCTGTCTCTGTTTTGCTGTTTCCCCTAATGTCAAAACCAGACATGGTCTGTCAAGATTTCATCTGACTTGCAAACTAAAAAAATAATGTGTATTTTTTGAAGTGTATTTTCCCCAAGCTTCTAGTGGCATACAGCTCATGGTAAATGGCAGAAAGCAGACCTAAAATGTGAGTGAATGGTTATTACTGCTTATGTGCCGTTGTTAAGTAACTTTGTTTTCACACTGTGAAATTGTTTCACCCTGTAGACATTTAGATGTTTTTAATTTCTGACAATACACTTCACTGCTGAAGGTCATAGAATGCCTGTTTGTCACCTCTACGACAGTGGCTTTAGCAGAACACATAATACAAGAAGTAAAGGACAGAAACTGGATCAGACTTAATATAGCTAATACCCAGTCAATTGTAAAATGCCTGAAATGACCTCTCTAGTCATAATGACATACTATGGTATTCACAATGGCATTAACCTAATGTTTCTGATATCGGATCAAGTAATGGAAGGAAATGGTCTGGCGAGAAATCAGATTCATGCAGTTTTCCTTTTCCCCAGATATAGTCAGATATGTTTGAGGTCCAAATTTTTGCTTCTTTGGCCCAGAACTGGAGCTATGAGGTGAATGTTGCCTCTAAATATTTTTTCTGTAAATTTCTTCATATTCCAGCATACACACACTGTGTTGGAATACAGATGCGCACAGTGTGTGGGAAAGTTGACAGAGGTGGCATGGGAGCTATTAAGTATTCCCAAGGCTCTGGGACAGCATTCTGCTGTGGAAAAGAACAATCATAAATATACAGCAGCACCTGTCCAATAACAGCAAGGGTTGTCGTCCTGTCTCCTTCAACAACCGCTGATCCACCCCAGCAGGGTGGTGCCTCACGGTGACGACCGGGACAGATGGATTTGCATATTCATAAATCCTAAAGTATGAAAATGATAATGTTAAAGAAAACTTTTCTCCCCTTCGGCCATATGGGGGACATTTCGTCTGGATCAGGGGCTCGGTTCCACTTTGATTTGCTGTCTCATCTGTTTGTGTAAGTAGAAGCAGGTGGCAAGTCCAGCAGCTGTTCTGACTAAGTTTTTTCTGTTTTCCAGGTGGGGGCCGAGGGTGGGTTGATGGAGTGCAATGTAAAAATTGAGCACCGCTTCGCCACACAGAACACGAGTTCAGTTCAACGTCACGTCACTCTTGATAAGCAGGAAGTGGCACTTTGAATTAGGGGGTTTTGGGGTGGGGGGTTATGGATAGAAGCCATTTTGCTTGCACTGCTCTAGTGGCTGACTGATGGAGAAAGAGGGAGGCACTACATCAGTGTCTCAGCCCGAGACGCTAGCGGACACACCAAACATGAAATGACTGCGTGAGATGTCAGAAGTTTGAGCAAAGTTACTGTGTGTCCTTTTAGCTGTATCACAGTGGGGTTCAGAGGTTCTCCAGATGTAAAATGAAGGCCTCCAATAAATATCGTACAAGAAACTGATGATCGTTTAGATGGTGTGTAGTATTTCAGTGTGGATGGCTTTCAGACAAATCTTTGCTTAAATTGAATTCTCAAGACTTTAGCTGCCCACTGCTGATTTATTCTCGATTTTCTCATGTTTCTGTCAGTTTGCCACATTTTATCATGGTCGTCCATTGGTTCCTGCTGACTCTCAAAGCGGGTGTAGGCAGGTTTGATTCAGAGTACAAACAGAACTTGCTTTGGAATTCTGCACAGTGTACTCTCGTTGCTCTCTTGACAAAATTAAGCTCTGCTTTCTTCAACAAAGTTGCCTCAAGGAAAGAGTAGAAAGTGACTTAATGCAGTATTCAAAACAGAAGTGTCAGAAAGAGTTATTTAAAGCATTGCTGTGCTTGGCAGAAAGCCAAAGAATGCTTCCTGGCATATTTATAAGAATATGTCCAAAAGTATCTAGGCACCTTTTGTTATTCGTGAATTCAGCTTCTTTTAAGATGCACCTATTGCTGATCCAGGTTTTTAAAAGCAAACACACTGCTTTGAATAATCTAGGAAAGTATTGACAATAGAGTGGGTTGCTCTGGGAGAGTATAAAGCACCCCAGATTTAGCCTTTGTGCCTGTGGAGCAGCAGAACTCGCATGAAAGTGTACCAGCTGTAGTAGAACTTTATATTTCTTGGTCCTTTTTGTGGCTCTTACCATCTATGGGCATTACGTAGGTACTGCATCCATTTGAGGGGTGAGTAGTAATGGACATAAATACACACAAGATGCAAGAGTTCAGAACATCAGTGCAAGATTGTGAAAAACAGTCATGAGTTAGTGATGCCGTTCATTTCCCTGTGCTATATTTCATATAGCTCTAGTGAGAATGTACCTAGTCACAGACCACTTGGTCAGCTGTACTTACAGACTTCATTACACTCTCTTATTGACTCTTGTAGATTGCTGTGGCAAATAAGTGCACTTTCATTTTCCTGAAATGTAATGCATTTTCCTCTTTTCTGAGTATTCATTTGAAGCACGGGGGGTTTGAATAGACTTTCCTCATTACTTTTCTAACCTGAGCAGCAGAGATAAGTCTCATAATGATGTACGAATTATGCTGGGCAGAAAAAGTAGAGTGAATGGGGAAATTATTATGAAGTTAGCAGTGGCTGTGCATTTAAAACAAGAGCACTCGACTGTACAGAGTGCAGAGTACAGAGTCGAGTGATGGAGGAACCTCTGATAGTCCAAGATGGACTCCTGTATTGGAAGCTGAAGTCTTCTTTGGAGTCATTCAAGGCCGTATGGAAGGACTTTTTTTTCATGCAGAATATGCATCATGTTAGTTCTGCATGTAAACTAAAGTCTACTGATGAAATGCAAGCAGCTGATTTGCATGATTTGGAGTTTTTGACTTCTAAAGTGGTCATCTACTGCAGAGCTGTAAATGAAAGTGGATATGTGACTCAGAGGTTGAGAACAGAGAGAATGTACAAACTAATGACTGTAGTTTAAATAGACCACTTTGCTAGTACCCTGCTTTCAGCTATCGCTGAACAAATGGAGGTACTGATAGCTTGGTCTTTTTGTCCTTGTTCTCTCTTACTACTTCAAACTGTATAATTTATCTTGTTCACTCTTGTTCTTTCTTTCGCTGTGCTTTTTGATGACTGCTTGCAAATGTCTCGCCTTACAGTAGGGCTGGAGTTTGGTCCCCTTGAAATATCCTATTATAAGCAATACGGCAGATTAGCGAACAAGACACTTGCCCTCTGAGCTTTTAATGTGTGAGCATGTTCTGTGTTGTGTAATTGTGTCAGTATAATAGAAGGCTGCTGTCAAGCACTCCCCCAACTCGTTGTGTCTCTTGTCTCTCCTGTTTCTTTCTGTACGACGTAATACTGAAATTTGCCCAAAACCGAAATGCTTATTTATTTTCGCCCTCCCCTCCAAAAAATCCATTTTAGCTGAGTGTTTCAAATTTCCCCAGAGGTGAGGAGGTGTGATTGCTGGGCTGGACATGGATGCATTATGCATGAGGTCGCTCACCCTCAGCATCTCTCTCTCTCTTAGTCTCTCTTTTTCCTTTCCTCCAGCTCAAAGCAGCTACAGTATTTTTTTATGGAATGGAAGAGCAAGGAGGAGAATGAGAGAGTTTAATGGAGAGATGGAAATACACGTTTTTATGCAATGAAGTGAATAGAGTTGTGCAAGGGACAGCCATGAGCAATGATGAAGCACTGCATTCTCCTGCTGAACTGGCTGTTCTCTTGACCCGACGAGGGACTGACCAAAGATTCAACCCAAATCAGATGCTGTAACCTACATTCTGCTCTTTTTGTGCCTTCCTGTCGCACCAAAGACATGACTTGATTTTTGTTGCAGCACTCATGTCAAGAGTTTGGAGTGACCCTCCAAACTCTTAACATGAGTACCACACAGTACAGCGGTACATCCCAGGCAGGTTCCAGAGAAAGTGTGGCATTTACAAATGTAGACACTGAGCAATGATACAATGAAAACAAAATGGTAACTCAGATAAAACGTTAATGTAAGTTCTACAGTTCGTGACTTTGTTTTTAAACAGTTTGTGCTGTATAAGCGCATTCTAGTAGATTTTTCAAGCTTAAAACAAGTGCCCTATCACAAGTCAGAAAGATGTTGAGGGTAAACGGGGGTATTGTGGTCTTTTTATGAATATTTTATTGAGCAACTTGATTGATTTTAGCCATTTTCATGAGCATTTTCAACGTGAGCTGTAGCAGATTGCCATAAATAATTGCAATTAACAATTAGTTGTTCTTTTCTAATTCGTTGTATGCAACTATTGGAATACATGCCTATACTGGCCATGTTTACTTGGTGCTACTGAATAAGTACTACAAGCACTGTTGTGCATGACCTCTCTAACACATGTCCACAGTTACGCAGAATTATGTGTAGTGAAGCAAAGCTACATGTTCTTCACAAGAATGAAACATCAGCAGAAAAACTCATTTTGCTGGCATACATGCTTAAAACATTAGAATAAGCTACATATTTCAAATAAATATCAGCTCTGCCCTCTAAACATTAACACACTAAGATAAAAGACAAATGTTTACATGAGCTCCATGGTGGCTCAATGAATACATGTATTTTGCATGCTTTTTAATTTTTTTTTTTTTATGTTTATTCAGCCCAGCACACCAATTAATTTGTTGCAGCATAATATGACTATCAAATGAAGCGACTGAGAAATGGCTGCAGTCAACTAAAATAACTGATTCTTTCAAATAATTGCAAATTAGCGATTGTATGGTCATTTTGACAGACCTATATTTTATCATGCTGTTTTATATTAGTGTTGTTTACCAGTGATTTTTGTGGTGACTGTTATTGTCACTGTGTGATAATTTAACCAGTGCTATTGTTGGAAATATGAGGTGTTATTCAGTTCTTTAGTGATAATGGGCTGTTTTGGGTAATTTCTGTCTCAGATAGAGCTGTGTTCAGAACATCAATGTGACATGTGGGCCCTGCGATGGGCTGGTGATCTGTCCAGGGTGTATCCTGCCTTCCGCCCGATGACTGCTGGGATAGGCTCCAGCACAATGTGCACTCCGAAGAAATGTAGTGTTCACTTGGTTTATGATTTGCTGTTGTGCATGCGAATTGAGTGTGTTAACTGTTGCTAAGGCATGTGTGATCCTTGTTAGTGATTTTCTCAGATTAGTTTTACTTTCACAGATGTAATTCAGGTTAAGGTTGTGGTGAGATTAGCAGGTGTAGCTGCTGGTGTTAGCTGATAGCATTTTCCTTGCATATTTGTAGAGCTGTTTTGCATTACTGTGCTGTTACACACTAAACGGAAGCTGTTTCTGTGCTGAATGTGATCTTCGGCATGCGTCTTGTTCAGCCACTGACTTTTACACAACTCATATTTGTCAAAATACTGACTACTACCTCCAGACTGCTGCCTTTGATATTAAAAGTACAGAAATTTCACTCCTGCGTCTCTGCTCTGAACAGCACCTCAGAGTGAACCGCACCTGTAATGCCCACCAGGCATTATTGATTTATTTGTTGTTGTTAAATTTACCTTTAAAACTTTTGGGTAGGGATTAAATTTCTATTCTAGTAATTATTTTGCATGATTTGATTATTATAACAGTCATTTAGAGTGGCTTGAGAAGAGAAGGTTCATTGTGAGAAAGTGATAATAACCAGACTATGAGTTTAATGTCCCGGAAAGCTCCCCCACAGAAAATGATGACATGAAATGGTGACACACGTCTTGCCTAATACCTGAGACATTGTTTTACAATAGTTTTGAGATGAGTTTTTAGCCTAAAACATGGCTTTAAATCTGTTCTTGGCAGAGAGGTGTATGCAAGATGTTGTAAAGTAAAATAGACACCAAAGACAACTCTTTTGCCATTAGCAATGTTGCATTTAAAAACTCATTGACACATGTAGTTCATTGGTCATTTGAGAGAGCAAATAAAAGGGCTATATTTGTGTTGTAGACATCTCAACTACTGGTTCCCATCACCATCACTGTACAGGAGCCAGTAAGTTTCTTTAGAGTAAACCATTTCACACCAAACCACTCTGAGGGCTTTTCTTTATGTATCAGTGACTGATATATGCAGAAATGTTTTGAAATCGGTCAGTACAGTTCTTAAGGTAAGCATCGATCAACAATGTCTGTTGTATGTCTTGAGTGTCTTGTCATTGTTGTGTGTAGTACTGTGATACTTGTGTCCTGATGAGGATTGTATTGTGAAGTTGCTGACAATACTAACCTCTAGGCTCGGGTCAGTTTCATACTCAAAATGTGCTGATGTAGTTCAGGTTGCAGAAAGTTTTGGGGCTCAGTTTGGGTTCAAACGAAAATGTTCAGGTCTGATTAAATCTCTACTGTGAAGGATTTGTCTATGCTTGTGTTCTGACAGATGGCTGGAAGTGTTTCGCTTGCAGTAACAGATTTGTAGTGCTGAGAGCGTGCCATCCTCATCGGGAATAAAGCAGATAAATAATTTAGCTTGCATGTGTAATGCACTGGGGAGAAACACCTTGGAGTGTTGTTCCTCTTTAATTAGGCGAAAGTGGCCAGCAGTTACTCGCAGATGCAGTGAAGCAGCATTAGAGGATTCCTCACAAAGTTGTTCAAATCAGGAATATGTTTGCTGTCCAAATGACGCGCACACCCCATTAGCTATATGTGAGTGATCTTCAGACTAGCTGTGAGGTGAAAAAATAGGGGGGAGGGGGCTTCATACACTTCTGTTTTGGTTTGAAAGTTTCTCTAAAGCAAAGACTACCTTTGACCTGACCACCAGAGTGGTCAGCTCCATTTTCCTTGGGAGAAAACCTGAGTCATTGGCTTTTTCTCCCACAAACATGTTGCCAAGTAACAGAGCCGTTGGCTCAAAACAGTTATTCCAGCTCCCTGTATCACCTGCCTCGCATGTCCTGGAGAGATGGAGGAGGAAGAAAGTTGCAGGGGTGAGAACTGGAGAAATTCAGGTAGCAAGAGTTTTATGGAGAGAGAGAGAGAGAGAGAGAGAGAGAGAGAGAGAGGCAGAGAGGGATTGAGTGATTTTTGTTGGTTTAGTGATTGAAATGAGGCTAAGCTGAAGCTTGATATTAAGTTTCTGAGCCGGTGTCCATAAGAGAGTCAGAGAGGGCAAAAGGAAGAGAGAGTCATTTCAGGGTCCTCATACCAGGTAAAAGAGAGGGAGGAGAGCACAAAGGAGATGAAAGAGAGCATTGTGACAGTGAGCCAGGCCATGTTCTTAAGGACATGTTCTTAAAGACACCAGTGCAGAGCAGTTCAATAAAGTGACTTTTGATGAAATCTATTATAACACAACCATGGAGACAGTCTGGAGCACAGCTTTAGCCACTAATGTCAGTGGAGTCAGAGGAAACAAAAAGTACAGTGGTCAACTTGATCGGAGCTGTCTGTTAATTTTGTTTGTAGTTTTTTTAGTTTTACATTGTTGTCTTTTTTTTCTGTTGCTGTCATTAAGTGACTGAGCTCCTCAAGAAGGTGAGCTGGGTTTGCTGTGTTTGTTGAGTTCGTACCATTAATGATTTTACTCTGCAATTTCCTGTGGGCCAGTTTTGATGGGACAGGCGAGTTACTCTCTTAAATAGACTGCTGTATCACGCATTGCTAGATGTAGCTAAGACATGGGGCATGCTTTGCTTGTTTGTAAATATACATGAAAGAACATGGTTTTGATGTCTTTTCTGTTCATTTTCATTTGTCATGTTACACCTCATTCTTATTCTCTCCTTCTCTTGCTCCAACCCCCTTATCTAAGTCACCTGTGTTTTTGTTTGTAATCCTGCCCCATAATTATGTCTGCAGCTGTGTCTTGTTTTCACCTGGTGTATGTGCCGGCTTTTGTCTTCCCATGTTTCTAGGTGAGCGACCTTGTTCATCTCTTAGTCTAGCTTGTAACTTTTGTTGTTACCTGCGTCCTTTGACAGATGTCCCCCAAGAACTAAGCTGATTCTACAGCAGTGGCTGTTTGAATTCAGCAAATACTATTGATTGAATTTTTAGAGCAGTAACTAAGTGAATTTAGGCTCTCTGTGTTTTTACCATTTTATCGTCTCCACTTATCATTTAAGTGCGCTTTGTAGTTCTGAAGTTAGACTGTAGTCAATTTATCTATTTATATATGTACTTTGTTAGCCACTTGTTTTTTTGTTTTTGTTGTTTAATGATCAGAAACACTTAGTATTATTGTGTGTTACCGGGTGCAACTGGGTCAGACACAGCGAAGCTGCTGAATATTTTTAAACACCTTGTCCATTCACCATCCACTCCATTAGACGCTCTTGCCTTGTTGCTCCATGTTGTAGATGCAAAATCAGTGGCAGAAGCTCATCTCTTGCCCCTGTAGTTAGTCATCCTCTTGTCCTTCGTCAGGTCACAGGATGCTAACCACAGGCTGCTGTCAGCTGGATATTTTTGATTGGTTAACTATTTTCCGTTTAGCAGTGTGACACTGAGGTGTTCGGTGTATTCCATCAGCGCTGCTGTGTCTGGTCCATTTGTAGCAGCGCAACACGCACTAACACGTCACCACCACATCAGGGTCACTGCAGTGCTGAGAATGATCCGCAACCCAAATAATGCCTGCTCTGTGGGGATCCTGACCATTGAAGTACATGATAAAATGAGGCGAAGAAAAGAAACAGATGGGCTTCAGTCTGCAGTGAGCAGAAAATGGCAGACTCTGTGTTGTCTTCTGTGTCAATGCTACTATGTATGTATATATGTGTGTGTATATGTATATATATATATATATATATATATATATATATATATATATATATATATATATATATATATATAGTGTGGGTGTGTCTTGTGAGCAAAGACACAGACGGGGCAGTTTTCAGCTTTAAGATTTGTCCCCACATCTAACCTGACCTTAAGCAGAGTGTTCTCTCTTCAACACTCATTCACTTCCTACCTTCAGCTCTAAACAGCCCCGACTGTCACAATTTATTAATGAGCTTTACTCCACCCGCCTCTCTATGGAGCAGCAACCACACATGAATTAATCAGTGGAGAGCAAAGAATCAGATCACTCTCATCCAGCCATTGAGGGACATGAACCTGCTCTCATGCAGTCTTTCTGGCTGTGTACACTGCCTGTCAAAAGTTTGAAGACACTGACATTGAGAGTGAGCATGTTTCATTGCTTAATTTGCAGTGACTGTTTGAAGCATCTGTAAGGAATTGTCATGTTAGCATATCGTCACGGTCACAGCAAAAACCTTTTTTTTTTTTTTTCCTGATTAAATTTGCTTTGCATTATGTTGTGATGAACACATTGATCATTTATTTTAGACCATTTCTACTATTTACTTTCATTCCAAATTGTATTTTTTCTTTTTTTTTTTTCCTTTTTGGACAGCTACCATTTTTTTATATACAAATGTTGTTCGGACAGCAGCAATGTTTTTTTTTTTTTCTTTTTTTTTTTTCTATAAACTATTTAACTATAAAGCAGTTTCACAGCGACTCCTTCAGTGAGCCAGCTACCGCTGCTGTTTTCCATTTACTACAATCTACTGATATTGTTGCGTCTTGTATGCTCAGTGAGTGACATATCTGGGACTTCCAAAAGGCCTGCTGTGATGTATTGCTCACCCCAATCGTGGTGGGGACAGTATGACTGTTTTACCATCATCTTGATGAAGCATGCCACAGTATGCTTTTTCTGAGAATATTCTGGACATTGTCAGTATTTTTTGGATTTAGAGCAGTGCAGGTGAAGTATTGTGATATTTGTAGTCTCATCACCTACCCCTACCATATACTGGAAAACCAAACTTGACTGGTTGATGCCTGTGTCACTTTGTGGTTAATTTGTTGCACTAGGCCTTCTGTTCACCTCTTGACATCATAACCAAAAGATGTGCTCACTTAGATATATCTACTCTAGATATCACAGAAAACAATAGTTCCTGACTGGTCAATTTTCTGTTTGAAGAATTGTTTCCATATAGAGCTTGCTGAAGGAAGAGTAGTACTGTAATGCTCGCAGTTTAAACACAAGCATCATTCTATTGAAGGAAAAAAAACACACTAAAAATTAGATATGTATTATTGAATTGCCAGAAGCCATTAGGCCTTCTCTGAAGTCCTAGAAGGCCCTGCCTGTTCCTCCTCTGAACAAAAGTTTGGTAAAGCCTTCATACAAAGGAAGACACTTTGATGCACATGAAGCTGAGTTTTGAGAGTGTGTGTTTGTTTTGCTTTTGATGGCTTTAAATTTTGAGATGTGATCAATAAAATGCACTCTTTTTTTTTTTTTAGATTGATATCACAAATATATGTTAGACGGTGTCTTGTCTTCGTATGCCTTAATTTTTTTCTGCTATTCCAGCGAATGGAATAGTATTTTAGCAGCTGTTATACAGTAGCTTTCTCTTATTTACTGTATGGAATATCGGGGAAGTACTGACAAATCGTTTTGCCAAGTACAAATCAGAACAAAATAAATCAAAGATAGAATAGGATGGGTCAGACTGCACAGGCTATGGTGCAAATACCTGACAAATTATAGTTTTTGGTTGGCCGCATATATATGATCAACATGGTGCTGTATCTTGACTAAGATGACACATGAACACTTGAGCAGCGACAAGGAGTGAGTATAAGGCTGAAAATGGTTGCTTTCATGTTTTGTTTTGTGTTCACATGTGATAGTAATGCTTTTGAAATGTTAATCATACTTGTGTGCTTAAAGTAGGACAGTGCATTTATGGAATTTATTAACCATGAAACTTGATAGAAAATAGTCTTTCTGACATTTATGAGGCATACCAATGTATCAGTTTTTACAATTCATTTTTATACATAATTGAGAAGAAACAGTGGAAATCAAACATTAATATTAGTAGGCAAAGTGAGTGCGTGTTTGTGTGTCAGAGAAAGAGACATGAACAGAGGACCAAACGTCTCCTTCTCTTAATCATGCCACAGGCCTGAATATTCATTAAATTCTGAAATAAACCTCCGTCACTTGTCCACACACAAGATGAATCACTTACATTAATACGCTGTGTTAAATATAATGAATTATTATGGAAATTGAATAAGGCCAGCAGACAATTGAAAGGACATCTCAGACACTATTCGTCTCTCTCGGTCATACACACATACACAGTGAAAATTTTACCTCAGTGTTGGCACTAAATACAGTGTCAGTCAGCCTGTTTGGTGCCTGGGAGAGGCTTCATATTGCACTAAAGGACAGGGATTAGAGCGCTGAGCCTGGATTACAAGCTACCTAACATAGTGTACCACTACTCTATGGATTGAACAAGTCTGCTGGGATCTGTCTGCCTGCATGTGAGCCTCTTTACTTGCATGCAGTGTATGCAATAGAGCTGCAACTATTGATTAATTATGTAATCGATTAATTGACTATTATTTAATTAATGAACTAATTGAACCATCATGCCTTTTGTGGGTTCCTCTCACTTTGCCACAGTACCATCAGCACTGTTTCTTCTGTGCAACAAGAGATTTCTTCTTTATGGTGTATCAGTAGAAGCCATGTCCCCCCTCAGTATGTCCTGTAGAGTATTGCAGTCTGTCAGAATGGCTACATACCTCCTATAATGCAAAAAACGTGTTCACCTAAAAAATTTACTTTGTTTTAACAGTTTCATGGAGTTTGTAATTTATTTGAATGAAATGATAAAAAGCTAAATTTTAGTTTATTGTAATGTTTTCTATCAATTTTAAACCTTGAAACTCTTCCACTCTTTGCATTGTTTGTAGGGCTTTTAATATCAGTTATATTAATTAATAAACTAGTCATTTACAGATTATTTTTTAAAGATAATTGAGCTTTTTGAAATAAGGCCAAACAAAAAAACATGTGCTTAAAAATTAATATTGCACACCTACACATTTTCTCGCATGTTACCAGTTTTGGGTAGATTGCTTAAGGAAAAGGTGTTCCAGTACTGATTACAAATGGCAGGACTGAAAATGTGATCAATAATGTTTAGATTGTGTTTTTTTTGTTGTTGTTGGTTTAAGTGCAAACAGAGTGTTTCAGTTTATGACTATTTTCCAAACTCTTTGTCAGGTCCATCAAGTTCTTTAAAATATGTGTAATCATGCAATTGGCAGTGATGCCAGCTAAGCACTACCAGTTGGTAGAGTTAGCAGGTCGATTTTTCATCAGTGATTGAGTTGACAGCACTAATCATATGAACATATGAACATGGAAGCATTCAAGTGCCTTTTTGTTTTGAAATGGAACAATCCATTGAGAGCACTTTTTAAAATGGTCAACATTATTGGTGATTAGTCATTAGATTGTTGACTTTTTTTTTTTTCAGCCATGGTGCCATTTGTGCACCTGTTAAATATTGAGTGGTAACTATACGCCAAACATTCCAAGAAATTCTATCACTCATTGCTTTTATTTTTTATTTGGTCCAGTAGCTAAAACAATGCTGTTACCTCAGTTCTACCACACCTCAATTCTTCCACACCAGTCATATCACCAAACACACTAGCCTTTCAATGACCCGTTTATTTGTCGAAGTTTTTTTAATATGGCCCCTTTAGTGGGGGAGTTTGACACCCCTGTTCTACAGTGAACAGTGTGGTCATGAACTCCAGTCCCAGAGGGCCAGAGTTCTGCACAGTTTAGTGGTTTGTCTACACAAAAACACCTAATTCATCGTGGCAGCTAATTGCCAGGGTTAGTAGGTGTGCTATGAGCATCCTGCTATGATGTATGGTTTGGAGACTGTGGCTCTGTCTAAAAGACAGGAGGCTGAGCTGGAGGTGGCGGAGATGAAGATGCTGAGATTTCCGTTGGGAGTGACAAGGATGGACAAGATTAGAAATGAGCAGATCAGAGGGACAGTCAAGGTGGAGCAGTTTGGAGATAAAGCCAGAGAGGCCAGGTTGAGATGGTTTGGACATGTGTTGAGGAGGAATAGTGGATATATTGGGCAAAGAATGTTGGAGATGGAGCTGCCGGATCGAAGGAGAAGAGGTAGACCTCAGAGAAGGTTTATGGATGTAGTGAAGGTGGACATGGAGATGGTTGGTGTAAAAGTAGAGGAGGCAGTGGATAGGGCAAGATGGAGGCAGATGATCCGCTGTGGCGACCCCTAAAGGGAGCAGCCAAAAGAAGAAGAAGTAGGTGAGCAGGAAAATCAGCAGACTGCTGGAAACCGGCCTTTTAGGACTGTAGTTCACCACCCCTGCTTTAAATGCCCCTGTGTGTTCCCGTTCCCTCAACTCCTAATAATTAGACCTCCATGCAGGGTGAATAGAGGGCTGTTCTCCAGCAAACTCCACTCTAATGTGGGTTTGATATAACTGTTCTGCTCTAGCAGTAGATGCCTGCTGAGAATCTGTATAAAACCTGTCACTCCTCAGTCACATACACATGCAGAATCACAACAGCATAAAGCCAGAGAAATCCATAGTGCTATAGTGGGTGATGGACATCTGTCAGTGCTGGCACTACATAAGTGTCTGCTTAGAGCCCCACAGCTGCCAGGGGGCCACCTAACAACTTCTAGGTTATTAATGTACCTTTGTCTAAGACATGTGAGAGAGGAAAATCAGTTGTCAAAAAAGAATCTATCTAGAACCAAAGGAAAAGATAATGTACACTATATTGCTAAAAGTATTCACTCAACCATCCAAATCACTGAATTCAGGTGTTCAAATCATTTCCATGGCCACATGTATATAAAATCACACACCTGCAGACTGCTTCTACAAACATTAGTGAATGAATGGGTCGCTCACAGGAGCTCAGTGAATTCCAGTGTGGTACCGTGATAGGATGCCACCTGTGCAACAAGTCCAGTCGTGAAATTTCCTCACTACTAAGTATTCTAGTGAATTGTCACTGGTATTATAATAAAGTGGAAGCGATTGGGAGCAATAGCAACTACCACGAAGTGGTAGGCTATGTAGAATGACAGAACGGGGTCAGCAGATGCTGAGGTGCATAGTGCACAGAGGTCACCAACTTTCTGCAGAGACAATCACTATAGACCTCCAAACTTCATGTGGCCTTCAGATTAGCTCAAGAACAGCATAGAGAGCTTATGGAATGGGGTTTCCATGGCCAAGCAGCTGCATCTAAGCCTTACCTCACCAAGTGCAATGTGAAGCGTGGAATGCAGTGGTGTAAAGCGCTGCCACTGGACTCTAGAGCAGTGGGGACATGTTCTCTGGAGTGACAAATCGCACTTCTCCATCTGGCAATCCGAAGGATGACTCTGGGTTTGGCGGTTGCTAAGAGAACGGTCCTTATCTGACTGCATCGTGCCAAGTGTAAAGTTTGGTGGAGGGGGATTATGGTGTGAGGTTGGGCTTGGCCCCTTAGTCCCAGTGAAAGGAACTTTTAATGCTTCAGCAGACATTGTCTGACCTCACAAATGCGCTCTGGAAAGAATTATCAAAAATTCCCATAAGCACACTCCTAAACCTTGTGGAAAGCCTTCCCAGAAGAGTTGAATCTGTTATAGCTGCAAAGGGTGGGCCAACATCATATAAAACCCTATGGATTAAGAATGGGAGGTCACTCAATTTTACATGCGTATGAGGGCAGATGACTGAATACTTATGGCAATATAGTGCATTTTCTACTACGTGTTATGAGTGTTGGGTAGATTACTCAAGAAATGTGTTCCAGTACTGATGGCATGACTGAAAGTGTGTAATCATTTAGGTTATAGCTTGATCTTTAGATTATGGCTTTTAAATATCTCATATATTACATGATTATTTTTGCTGATGTCCACTTATTACGCTTGAGTTATGTACTGTTTCACATGGGTGTTTATTCCTTAGAGTTAAACTAGCTGTTTTGTTCCAAAGTTCTTTAAGAATTATGTATGTTAAAGATCTCAGTATGGATTGGCTCTCCTTTATTGTGCCTGGATTTTTTCGTCAGAGTCAAATAGTGCCTCAACTTTCACTAGAATAACCACTTCTAACAACCCAGCTTTCAGTGTCATTACCACCTCTATTGTTTCCAACGAGCTTCCAGATGTCTGCTGGGTGGTTTTAAGCTCTAGCTTGCATAGGCAAGTGGACACTTGGTTAGTTTCTGTTGTTGAGTTTAACTGGTGACATGAGCAAGTTGGCGTCGTCAATAAACACCCTACATGCACAAAGTTAAAAAATTTGAGCTGTAAACATGAACTTACCTTACCTTACTTAATAAGGAAATAACTTGTTGCATCCAGATCAGTGGTTAGGCATCCAAAATAATCTCTTTACGTTCTGTATAAAACTTGAGTTCTAGTATATACATTCTTACAATGCTGTAGTCCACTGCAGCCATTGATTGTTACACAGCAGCGCAGTGATGACCCATTTACCTGTACCTGTTTTGTCCAGTCACATCTGCCTGGAGTCATAGTGAGAGTTTGTTTTTGAATATAGAATCTGTGTATATATATATATATATATATATATATATATATATATATATATATAAGTGTGTGTGTGTGTGTGTGTGTGTGATATACACACATGTATCACACACACACACACTCACCAGCCATTTTATTAGGTACACCTGTTCAATTCCTTGTTAACCCAAATAGCTAATAAGCCAATCACATGGCCACAACTCAATGCATGTAGAGGTGGTCAAGACAAACCTGAAGCGCAAACCGAGTATCAGAATGGGGAAGAAAGGTGATTTAAGTGACTTTGAACGTGGCATTGTTGTTTGTACGAGACGGGCTGGACTGAGTATTTCAGAATCTACTGGGATTTTCACGCACAACCATCTCTAGGGTTTACAGAGAATGGTCTGAAAAAGAGAAAATATCCAGTGAGCGGCAGTGGACTAAAATCCCTTGTTGTTGTGAGAGGTCAGAGAAAAATGTGTGGACTGGTTCTAGATGACAGAAAGGCAACAGTAACTCAAATAACCACCCAAAATCTCTGAGGAATGTTTCCAACACCTTGTTGAAAGTATGCCATGAAGAATTAAGGCAGTTCTCAAGGCAAAAGGGGTCCAAACTTTCACTAGCAAGGTGTACCTAATAAAGTGTGTGTGTGTGTGTGTGTGTGTGTGTGTGTGTGTGTGTGTGTGTATATGTATGTATGATATACATTTGCATGCTGTGATAATCTGCTGTGACAAAAAAGCTGATGGTTTACAACGGCAGTCCTCAAAGACTAATCTGATAATGCCTGTCTTCAGAGGCATCCTACTGTCTCAAATGCTTGATTTTTGTAATCAGATTTATAATCAGAGATCTCTTAGTACTTAACGTGGTGTATTACCATACTTCAGGCCTTACGCTGACGATAGTAACCGTTAATACCGTAACTGTGTTTTAACTAAGATCACAGTCAGAATCAGCATCATGTGTTCAGTTACCTCACATAGCATGCACTTAGAATGCACCTGAATAGGCTATAAACTGCTCCTAGTCTTAACACTAAATACCTTGATCTAAATAACAATGGCAATGTTTTACTTAAACATTTCAGGTTTTAAAAGAAAAAAAAAACTTATAGAACAAATGACAAACTTGATGTCCAGCAAACGGTCCTAGGGTCACCCCCCAACTCTACCCACCACACACTTTAATATTTGTGAGGACATTTGGTTCATATAGAAGTATTTACTCAACCACACATATTCACACATATTATTACTTTTGTGAATGTTAAAAGCCAAATTATGTGGGAGTTATAATATGTAATATGGCTGTTGCTGAAAGTCTAATGGAGTCTGTACAGCATGCGCTGATAGGTGGGGGTTCACTGTTGGGCGTTAGATGGAGAGACTCTGCTGATGTGTTTTGATTGTGTGGTTAGTCGTTCCCTGCCTGTGTGTGTTTGGGAGAGACAGACAGATATATGGGACACATTTTAGACAATGCTATTTCTAAAAGGTCACATCTCATGTAGTGTGAAATAGGGTCCTGCTTCTTATTCACATAGGAATCTCTCTCTCCCTCTGACTCTCCTCTCAGTCTCCTCTGTCTCTCCTCTTTCTCTTTCATTCTCTTTTTCTCTCTTCTTTCTATCTTCCATTTCTCTCACCATCTTTCTCTTTTATCCTTTCCCTCTTTGTTGTTCTTTCTGACTCACTCCATTTCTCTTTCGATTTCCTTTCCCCCTCTATCTTCTTTGTTCTTTTACGTTCTCACACTTCCTGACACCTTTCCTGTTTTCTGTCTCTCTCTCCTCCTGGTCTTTCATTTCTCCATCCTTTCATTACCGCCCCCCACCCCCACCACAGTCTTGAAGCTGATTGAAGAATCTGTCTTGCGTTCTATTTTGCGTTATGCATTTAATGTGTGTATGCGGTTGAGTGTCTATACACAAAAGACTTGAGTTTGGATGTGTCACATCACATGGTAAAAGCATATTCAACACAAATAATTACTTTGAAAAATTTCTTTGTTCAAATTACTTATTTAGTCTGAAAAACTAGTTAATTTGTTTTACCACATGAAGTATTTTTCGTCGATTGAATTGACAAACCATTTGTACAGTGCATTTCCCAGAAGGGACTGAATTCTCCAGAGTATTACTGGGTTGATGCGTTCTTTCCAGCTTCTGCGCAGTTATGCAGATAAATATGCTTGCATAAAGATGGAAGTTAGAGGTGCTATATACAAGCGACAAACTCGCTGCCACACTCTAGCTATCAATTATTCATTGCCGCCTATTGGCGAAATAAAGCAGGGAGAGAGAACCCAAATGTTTTCAATTGATATACACTCGATTTGCTGTGTGCTAGTGGATCAGATAAAAAAACAGATCGAGCGCAGGGCAGAGAAAGGCTTGTATTGGGAGATGGGCAAGTGTTACTCGAAACATCACTTATCATGTAAAAAACCCATTTAGAAGTCATTTCATTGCTGTGAGACGTGTGGTGCAGTCAGAATGGACCACAAGAGCATAGCCAAACCCATCATTATACTTGTCCAACTGCGTAATGGCCTTTGTTAAACACACTGGTCCTGGTCTTTGCTGTCTGGTCTTTGTCTTAAAGCGGTAGTTTGCCAAAACTTTGAAATCACTGTTTTCTCCAGGCACTAACAATGTAGCTGATCTGCCAAGACATTTTTAGAGTCTCAAGTTTGTTACTTTAGTTACAAAGCTAATGTAGCTGATGAGTAATGTATCTACTTGTTAGCACCATGCAAACTACATGCTTGCCTCAAACTGTGTTAAGTTGACACGGACACATTACTGTTGCTGCAAATTGCCTTGACTGTTAAAATGGACAAAAGTCATTTCATACTGACGGTGTTGCAAATAAACAGACCAAAAATGTAAAACCTTCAGATGGTTGTTTTCATTTTTTTCCCATGCAGTTAACAGAAACGAATAGACAGTCTACAAGTGCAAAACTGATCATTTGCTGCTCCCAAAAAGGTGTCAGTGGGTGGATTGCTTTCTGTTTTTGGAGCTCCTACAAAGAGGAGTAGGAGTTTCATCACTTAATTCTGTAACTAAAACCTTTGAACCCTTTTACAGACGCTCTTGGTGCAGTCCCACACGTGACAAACAGAAGACCAAATATTGATATAACTAGCTCTGATCAGTTATATGCATGTTAGAATTAATTTAATGATTGAATAACCTGTGCTTGGTGGGTAAAGGCCTACATAATATATAAGCAAGTCTTTGATATTTCCTAAGAGGTGAATGTGTGAGGATTTAGGAATGCACTTTATATCAGCATCCATTACTTGTTAACGACATTAGCTTTGTAGCTTGAAGAAAATGACAGAAGCAAATTTCAGACACAAAACCTGCATTGGCTGATGGAATACATCTGGGGTAAGTGATTTATTTATTTATTTATTTAGCTATTGACTGACCAATGTCTTTAGAAGTATGTTAGGTAATGTTTTTAGCTGTTTTTGGCCCATGTTCCAGTGCAGCACAGGTAATGCTAAGGCCTGCTTTCAGCTCTGTACAAAGGCAGATTCTCAAATAGAGCATTTTTGTGCAGTTTCCAATGAAGGCATAATCCACTTTACAAAAAGAGTTTACTTTTCCGATGATGGACGCATTTTCAATTCACAGACCTCCTTTGTGCATCTTGTAAGGAGCTGAATTGAGGAGACAGAGGCACCGTTTGAACAGTAATTTCTATACAATTGTTCCTGCTGTGTTTGAAAGCTCAGAGAGAGAACACGTTCAATGTCTCTGTCTAACCCTCAGATCTCATGTGCCTGACAGGATGAAGACTTACTACCGTTAATTATTCTTTGAGAGAATGCGGAATACCCTGCCTTGCGTGCGCACACACAAGTTCAAGCAGAGAATTTCTTTGCATAAACCGCCTGGCAATGCAACAACACCATCTCTCTTACACTGTGGCCTGTCGGTTCGAATTTCTGCCACATCCAAAAGCTTCAAGGCTGCACTGCCATTACTTTATACAAGTATTTTCTAGAATTTCAATTGAGTGGTCCACACTAAGGGTTGCTGCACTGCACCAGCGCATTTCCCTGAGTGACACTTCTTTGGACGCAGGCCGTCATAAGGATTTCATGGGGTTTGTAATTGGTGCGAAGGCATGCCTCTATGAGAGGGTTCTTTGTAGAGGGGAGAGTGCATCTCAGGGGCTTGAAGGCCAAAAGTAGGTCCTGACTCAGTTCTAAGTAAGGCAGTGCGATAGAATGATAAATATCATTGGGGTGGAAACTATGATTTCTGTTACAGTGATAAATGACATCAAAACACCTCCCATCCAGAGTGTTGTAGTCAGAGACTCTAGAACACTAAAAGCCTGCATATGTCTTAAAGACTTGATTTAGAGAACTTGTAAACAACCAGTGTATAGTAACTATGTAGTAATGATAACTGGCAGGATTTGAGCCTAGTTTACAGTTATCTCACCTCACAGTGGCTGTTTTTACATGCAGTTATCTTTGCCAGTCCATTTGAATACATTCTGATTACATATTAAGACAGAGGTGTTTTATATGCTCCCTCTACTCAGCAATCTGACCGGAAATGTCTGTTTACATACACAATACAAGTAATCGGATCCAAAATGATGTGCATGCGTAGAGAACCACTTGGTGCAAACGTTACCATGACAACGAGCATCACATGAGTCCTGTCAGTGAGACGAGTTTTCCGTTGGTGGGCTTGTCTTTAATTGCTTTAAAATGATGTCAGACTCAAGTAAACATACTTCACTTGTACTTATTAAAGAGGGGCGAGAGGAAGACGTTGTGTTCTGAGACGCAAGCTGGACGGCTGTCCCACCACAGTCTTTTAAAGTTCAAAGCAGACCAGTTTCTGCTCCGCCATGTTATAAACTTTCACTATGACGTGACGCACCTGTGCAGAACATATTTACACGTTCTAAATGGGAATGTAACCAGATTTAGGCGTTTACATGTTCATTATTCTTCTATTTAGCTGACTGTTTACAGGATTACCCACCTCGTTCAATCAGATCAATCAGAAATTATGTTCTGAATAGGACTAGTGTATTGTGATTGAGGTGCATACAGGGACATATTCTGTTCTGATTTAGCTATTAGTCGGATTATTAACAGGTTATTGAGCTGCATGTTGGGTTGCATTGGACTAATGACTAAATATTATGATACAAATTTTCAAGAAAAACTTGAGTTTGGTGCACTAGATGGTGATGTGATATGTTTTACTTACTAGACAGGGAGAAAGCAGGCCAGCCATTCACTAGCAACAACACAGACCCACAGCACAATAACCAGAATTAGCAAACTATTTTTGCGAACTATTGTTTATTTAACTATTATAATTTGAACTGCTGCAGACTGCAAAAAAATTTGATAACCTCGTTCAGCAACTTCATAACTAATGATGGTTATGCTTTGCTTTTTTATGAGTTCACTTTAGTACAGAAACCGCTGTATGCACAGTTATTAGTGTTGTTATTGTTGATGTAATTGATATTGATGAGTTTATTATTTAACTGCAAATTCGTCATCATGTCAAAGATACGGCAACGATAAATAACCTCTGTTGTTGACATTTTCTTGTGGTCATGTAATGATCACATTTGATCATGTGTGTGAATAAGGGCCATTGTTATGCAACACATGAAAATACGTTGTTTGCCATACGGATTTATTTCATATCCTCAAAAATCATAAAACCAAACCTCTCTTTGTATTGCCTGCCAGGATTTGTATTACCGGCTAACACTAGCAAGCTTAGCTGCTAGTCAGTTATCTTTCTTTGAGGAAAACTTTTTGGAACAAAAGTAGATTGTAACAGAAATGGTGGGAGCTCCTCTGTGGTGTCGAATTGGCTCCCTAGTCTTAAATCCGCTGTTTTCTGAATGCCACTTTACTATACTTTATACTACTTTATACAATACTATTGATATGATACTGCTACTATAATAACATCAACAATATTGAATGGCATGGAAAAAAAGCCTCATCGTTCAGTCCTGTAAGGTGAGAATATGAAGCAGCAGGCTGTGATAAGAGCGGATGAAACGTAGCATTTGTAAATGTGACCTCTTGGAGCAACTCTCCAACCTCAGAGACTTGCAGCCAAATCTGCCCAAACCACACTGGGGGAACAAGGAAGCAGCCGCCAAGATGCGCTCCATCTCTCGCTCTTTTTTCGTTCTTCTCTTTCTCTCTCTCTCTCTCTCCCCTCTTCTCTTTTCGCTCAGTGTCACAACAGCCTCATCTTCAAGAAGAAGAAAAAAACACAGAATAATTGAATCGCTGGAGAATGCCTCTCTTTTTGCCTTCCTTTGTGATTTCACGTCTAATGCGATTACAATTATGGAGTCAGAGGCAAATCCGCAGTGATTTCCATAAGTGTACGAAATGGCTGGCATTTAATGGCAGAATAGGCAGCCTTATCTGAACAGTCATCTGGCATTAAATGTGTTTTTAAAGCGAGATCACGCTGAGGCTCCAGACAGCAGCACTATCTGCCTCCGTCAACACGCACATAGTCTTATTACCCTGCTCTCTCTGCTCAGCACTGCTGGACTGGCAGATGTTTAAATGCCGTGTCTGTCCCGCCTGCTGGTGCATGATGTAGCCAAAAATCAGAAGACCTTTTAAAGGTGGGCAAAAGTCATTACATATATTTTAATGAAAGATTACAGAGAATTTTGTTGTTTAAATAATTATAAATCATGCTTAATATGGGCAGAACATTAGCCAATATGATTTAAGGTACGTAATTCAAGTCATTTTGCTTCATATTGTCTTTACTTGAGGCCACTTATCCTCAACACTGTATTTGTGTACTACTTATTTGTATGTCTGTCACAGAATCTTCCTTGTAAGGGTTCTCTTTTGCAATTCTTCAGTTCTTTTATGTTCCAGACTCATCCTAAATCATCCTCACTGTTTTGTTAGTGACTATTTATGTAACTATATTTATGCCTTGGTTTGTCTTGTTTGTAGTTTTTCCTGAAAAGTTCTGCACCGTTTTGGTTACAGTTCTTAGCTGTAGATACTGTAGTTGTTGTCTGGTCACCTTTTAATCCAAATACACATTGATCTTAATGCAGATGCTTACATGCAGAGCCTGCATCAGTGTTTCTTGCTTGGGGTCCACCTGATAGCTGCAATCTTGGACCTAAACCAAAAATGTGGACCTGTGACCCTGCTGAGCTCCACACCACTGCTCTAGTAGTTTCATTACAATCATTACTCCACTGTTTACAGTACTTTAATGACCATTTCATTTGTACAGTCTGTTACTTAATGTATAACCTACTGTACATGTTTACACACTCTACAGACTTGATTAAATTTACATAGCTACTCATACTGTGAATATATTGCCTTAGATTTGCACAATTTTTCCCCCATGTCCACTTTCACTCTGTGTGTGTGTGTGTGTGTGTGTATATATATATATATATGTATGTATATATATATATATATATATATATATATATATATATATATATATATATATATATATATATACACTGCTCAAAAAAATAAAGGGAACACTCAAATAACACATCCTAGATCTGAATGAATGAAATATTCTCATTGAATACTTTGTTCTGTACAAAGTTGAATGTCTTGACAACAAAATCACACAAAAATCATCAATAGAAATCAAATTTATTAACCAATGGAGGCCTGGATTTGGAGTCACACACAAAATTAAAGTGGAAAAACACACGACAGGCTGATCCAACTTTGATGTAATGTCCTTAAAACAGCCTCCACGTGCCTGTATGACCTCTCTACAACACCTGGGCATGCTCCTGATGAGGTGGCAGATGGTCTCCTGAGGGATCTCCTCCCAGACCTGGACTAAAGCATCCGCCAACTCCTGGACAGTCTGTGGTGCAACAAGGCGTTGGTGGATGGAGCGAGACATGATGTCCCAGATGTGCTCAATCGGATTCAGGTCTGGGGAACGGGTGGGCCAGTCCATAGCTTCAATGCCTTCATCTTGCAGGAACTGCTGACACACTCCAGCCACATGGGGTCTAGCATTGTCCTGCATTAGGAGGAACCCAGGGCCAACTAATGGCAGTCAGGCTACCTCTGGCGAGCACATGGAGGGCTGTGCGGCCCTCCAAAGAAATGCCACCCCACACCATTACTGACCCACTGCCAACTTTTATACTTGGTCATGGCAAGGTGGCACTGCCAGTCTGCAGTGATAGCAGAGGAGGGTGAAGTTCAGCAACCTCACTGCTGGGCTTTAGTTAATTAAGGAAATCATATGCCTTCAAAAAGGGAGCATGCAACAATTATGATGTCAGAATGTAACTGCTGTGCAATTTATGCTGGAACAGGAAATTTAGCTACCAAGACATAAGCAAACGACTAGCTATTTTTTAAATCCTTGTTGTGCAGAAAATGACCATAACACATTGAAACACATTGAAACTAACTAAGATAATACAATAGTTATTATAATTTTTTTAACAAATAAAATACATTTCTGGGATTATTTGATCACTTATGCAGCCATTTTGCCAGTTTTTCTTTTTCTCATAACACTTTGAAGTGTGCCTTTTGAAAAACCTCAATTTGGAGGGCCATGTAGCCCTAACACTTCACCCTACCCCTCAATCTTAACAAAAATTGGTGCACTCAGCCATTACCCCTGTTTCATGCGTTCATGTCTAGGGCAAAGTGGTAAGGGCAAGGGGTGAAATGGGATTGGGCCTTAGTCCACTTGTTGATTTGAATGATGAGTGAACCTGCCTAATACTTCCTGAGCCATGATATAGATTGTGATATTTATAAGCTCCTCAGTTAATAATATAAGCATAGTATGCTTGTACGCTTGTTTATCTCTCATACATTGCAGTATCATCTTGACAAAAATGTGATTTGACCAGAGCACCAGAAGTGGAGACCTCTGCGTGAGTAGCTTGGGTCTACCTTGCTCTTGCTTTGTCATCGAGATGATTATTTGGCTTGGGGTTTGCTACTGTGACAGTCAATGGACTGAAAGTCTTCATAGACCTTTCGCAGCACTGTAATTGTGTGTGTATACACACACACACACACACACACACACACACACACAGTTACACATACAGATTTAATCTTCCCAAAGCTCTCTGTTGTTTATGGGGCCCACGGGTGTAATTTTATGCCTGAATGAAGTGCTTACTAATAGCTGCTGCTCCGCATTCAGTGTAGGGCGAAAAGAATGACAGTGAGTGAGACGGAGAAATGGAGGAAGTGCAGGAGAAGGTGAGGGAAAAAAAAGCAAAGGGAAAAATGGGAAAATGTGTCAAGGAGAGGAGGAAAAGACATTTGAAAAGCCATAAAAGTAAATAACAAAGGTTAACAGAATAGACCTTAAACTAATGGGTGTGTGTTGTGTATGTATACACACCTGTGTGTTTAATACATACTTTCAGGACAAAATTAGAAAACTGGATGAAGAACTATAATGAAGGACCTACATGATGGCCGTCACTTTGTCATTTTTTTTAGTTACAGAGATCAAGATTAGTGTTCAGTTTAGGTTTAGACTTGTTCTTATTGCTTGCATATACGTGTGTGTGTGTGTGTGTGTGTGTGTGTGTGTGTGTGTGTGTGTGTGTGTAAAATTCTGGAATGTCCAATCTTATCCACAAAGGACTGGATGTTGCTGCAGGTTTTCACTCCAAACAAGCTGAAGCACACCTCATTCCACTAGTTTAATCGGCTCCTTTCAGGCTTCAAACATGATCATGTGATTTTCTGCTTTGGAGTGAAAACCTGCAGCCACACTGGTGAATAAGATTGGACACCCCTGAATTAAACCTTTAAACAACAAATGAACAGTTATATAGATCTGTTGGTTAAATAGTATCATTTTAATTTCCAGCAAACAGTAGTTCTTATTTGAAAACCCAAGCTTATAATTCAAGTTTAGGAACATATTTTTAGTTGTATACATGTGTGTACAATAGGCAATGGAATCCACTAAGTAGTTCTGCTAAATCATAATAATGTACCATATCAAAAGCCAGGTTCTTCAAGAGAAAGTGTGATGGACGGCAGTGAGGAATTGATACTTGGGTTTGCAAATTATAGAGACGGATGTGGTGGATGGTGACCGCTTTCAAGAGCTACAGTTGTTGCCGAGGTAGCCCTGGTCATGGCTTTCATGTTCATTTCAACTAGAGCTAGTATTGAGTGGTTAATTCAATTTTGGAGCTTTAGAATATACAACCTCAATTCCAAAAAACTTGGAATACAGTACATTGTCAAACATTACAATGAAGCGCAAGTCATTAAAACTCTATTTAATTGAAAATAATATAAAGACAACTCTCCCATCTATGGTATAAAATATCATTGAAAGGTTCAGGAAATCCAGAGAAATCTCTGTATGTCAGGGATAAGGCAAAAAACCAGTATTGGCTTGCTGTGATATTTGGGCCCTCAGACAGCACTGCATTAAAAACAGACATAATTCTGTAGTGGAAATCAGTGCATGGACTCAGGAGCACTTCTGAAAATCGCTGTCTGAGTTTGTTGCTGCATTCACAAATGCAAGTCAAAGCTCAGCAATGCAGAGAAGAAAGTATACATAAACAGGATCCTGAAATGATGCTGCCTTCCATGGCTCAAGCTTGTTTAGGATGACTGAAGTGGAAAAGTGCCCTGTGGTCTGAGAAATCAAAATTTGAAATTCTAAGGAAAAGATTTCACTCTCAAAACTGCAGCAGTTGATCTCCTCAGTTCCTAAACACATTGTTGTTAAAAGAAGAGGTGATGCAACACAGTGGTAAACATGCCCCCTCCTAACTTTTTTGAAATGTTACTAGTATCAAATTTAAAATGGGCATTTTTATTTCCAAAAACATTTACTCAGTTTCAACACTTGATATGTTGTCCTTGAGCTGTTTTCTATTAAATAAAGGGTTTATATGGTTCGCACAGCGTTGCATTGTTTTCACATTTTTTACAGCATCCCAATTTTTTTGGAAATGGGATCGTAGAACTTTTAGTAACTTGCATTTATTTCAGTCAGCTCTTTATTTTCTTGAACATTTTAGTTTTTAGGCTTATAATCAAACTATTGATTTTACAATTGATACTTTGACTTGCATATTAATGATTAATTGCTGACTAATGACAGTTATTGGTCAATGAATGTATTCATTTGAATCCCTAGTGTGCAGAGCGTTTGACATTTCTGCCTCTCTGATCTGATTGTCTGAGCTAGTGTGTTAGGCTAACAGCTTCCTGAGGGGATTCTTCACCCAGTGTCCCATCCCCTATTAGTCTGAACAGCCCTGACACTAGCAGTCAACTACCCCATTCATCCAGAACAAGACAGGAGACAGATATTTCCATGTGGCCGGGCACTGAAATCAAGATGCTGTTGCTTTATGACCCATCTATAGAATTCCATGTTACAGTGAATGTTAAACAGATGAGAAGCTTTGTACAGTTACAAGCTTCTACATGTACTTCATGCTTCCATGAAGCTCACGTCCCTTCAAAAGCTCTTGCCACTGTTCAATCAACAGTGGTGTTTGCACCACGGCCTATTACTTAAAACCGCTGTGCTCTCATCCCCTGGGGCCGGGGTGAGAAGCATCACACTCGTTTGCTCATCCCTCTGCATTTTTTCTTCCTTTTCACACCCTGCACTAATGGTCCCACATGGGGCTGGGAATGTGGTAGAAAAGGTTGCTTAGTCGTGTGCTGGGTGATGTGATGAGCATGTATTGAGTAGTTGTTGGGTGTGCAGTCTTATGGTGTGTTTGGGTGGTCCTTGTCAACACGTAATGGTGAAAAATTGTCACCAGACTGTAACTACAGCTGTACTATAACAGAGCAGTGATGCAGGCTGGGTGTAGTTGCAAGTACAAGTAGATGCAAAACAGAGTTAATGGCTACAAGTAATGCTTTGCTCTGAGTGAGGGGAAGACCAGGATTATAATTATACAGACAAGAAGACACGAGTACAGACTATGAATACATGAAGAAGCGAAACACAGGTGTTATGGCAACGGGGCAAAACTAAGGTGGCAAAGACAGGATGTGGGCTGAGACTCGTGTGGAAGTGTCTGGGCCCTTCTGCTGTTGTGGTTTGTGACAGTAAATGTATTAGGTTTTAACAATAAAAGAAAGCATGCCCTCAGAGTAATGTCTTTGAAAGAATTCATTTTGTCATTGTTATATTTACCATTGCCTCATTGTTTGCCTTTTTAGCTTGTATTGATGCATTGAACTTGGAAATTTGGGTAACAGAGCTTGCTCAGTTTTTGGGTAACAGAGCTTGCTCAGCCATCTGAGGGCAACTCACATTCCCAAATATGCAAGCACAGTCCAAACACACCTATATAATTGTTCATTTCTAGCGACTTAACAGCCAGGTTGTGTCAAGATGTCAGGTTTGCAGCACAACCCTCATCTGAATGGACCCATCATTGTTCAGCAATGCTAAAGTCATAACCACTAGTCCAGCCGATCCTGTCTGACCTCCACCTCCAAAGCATCTTTCCTCATTATTAGCCTCATCTCTATATGAGCGTTTTGAACCCCATATTTGTCTGTTAAGTCACTCATTCCAGCCTTAAACTTCTAACCTGTTTCTTTTTTTGTTCTCTTCTCCACTGGTATTTCTAACCTTTGCCTGCCTTACGTTTTTGAGTTTACTTAAGCTTTTGTTTTCTTTTTCCTGTTTTTTGACCCTGTGCTACGTTGTGATTATGCGTTTTTGGAAATACTAGTTAAATAATCTGCCATGTGTATACTTTGCATAATGTGTTGGTGATTCTGTGACTCAGTACTGTTTACCCTTCCTGACTTCTCATGACCTGCATTACATGAGCAACCACTTGCAGGGTAATGAGAGGAGAGCAAAATAAGCTTTTCATTAGAAATGCACTTGCCTTTGGTTAGGCCAGTGTCAATGAACTAACTGTCTACCTAGGCAAATGTTCTTGCTACTACATACTTTCTAAATAATTGCTTTTTATGCTTAACCTTAAAGTTTCAAATAAGAACTATGATGCTTTTTGGTTGCATTGCACTTACTGCCTCAATAGCTAGCACAGTAAGAGTTACATCAGCAGCCATGCATACGTTTTTTTATAACTGGAATGTGTTAAATTTTTAAATATTTTACAGTATTTTATTGTTGTGTCTGATACAACTTTGTCTACTCTCTCTTTTCAAGTTTGAAAAGATCATTTGATTTCTGGGCTTCTGAAGTTTATTTTTATGACCTAATTCTTGCGTGTAGACTTGGGTTGTTTTACAAACTTAACTGGAGCTGATGCACAGTGGAACAGCTTATAATATGCTGTCAGGACTTTCTAGGGGAAAACAGTGAAGTCGTCAAGCGCATATGCATGCAGATCGTGTAGTTCAAAAACCCACTGAGTCTGACAGTTCTGCCTTCTCTCCTTAATCCTAAAGTCTAGTATCGAAAAAGGCTCAGATGGAGCGAGACCTGAACGTTGTTTACTGGGGACGTGCATTCCAACTGGTTTTGATGTTGTAGCATCTGCAAATGTGAGCAGATATCTGGTCAACCACAGCCAAGGAAATAAATTTAGGGCTGGAGCTGGAGGCTTACTCTTTTAGGTGATAGCACTGGTGATGAAAAAAAATCCGTAGCACAGAAACTTAGCAAAAAGCAGAGGAATACATTTGAACACGTTCCATTATTCAGAAAAGCAGAGGGATGGCTGTAGGTTTAGTGGTGCTTTTTTCAGATGCGAGTTAAAACAGCTAGGATTAATGAAGGTTTGTTTAATTTCTATATTATCTCGCTGTAGCTAACTGGTACAACACTGGATGCTGACGAAAACTTGTCATCTTACACAAGGTCTTCTCACCTCAGTTGATGTGCCAGAATGTTATTTGTCAAACAAATGTGCACTGTTTTGTGGAACTAGCTAACATCAGCTAGAGTATGTCGCTATTTAGCAATAAAACTACAGTACATTTGTCTTCCGAATCATGTCTTTAATAACATATCATTAGCAAAGCAATTATATTTTTGTATATTTCCTCAGTCTACCTGTGTTGAGCGAGTATCTGAATGGTGGTTGCAGTATTTGTACTTGTATTGCACTGTGTATTGTAGTTTACTGTGTTGTGTTGTGTTGTATTGTATTGTAGTTTACTGTATTGTATTGTACGCACAGATTTCTGTGTTCAACTCTGTTCCTTTTCTCTGGGTATCTACAGTAACTTTTGTTTCTAGCAGTATCTGAGTTCAGGACTGTCTTTTTCCCTAACCTATTGGTAACTAGCAAAGATCATTTCTCTAGATAGACAAAGCACTTCTTGTAAGTCACTCTGGATAAGAGTGTCTGCTAAATCCTGTAAATGTAAATGTACTTGAAAACTGGCACCTCAAATGGTTAAGAGTACCCAAATACCTGTGCACATCCCTACTCTTCACCCCTACAAATGTTTTGGTATTTTTCCTAGAAAAAAGCCAGAGGGCTTCCAGATCTTCGTACCAAACTTCACAACTTGATGTCAATGAAAGCCCTATGCTGAAATCTAATTGCACATCAAATCGTTCTGGTTTGTTACGTCAGTGAAATGCAGAATACTTTGCATTGCAGTCAGTTACACAGAAAAAAGATGACAATATAAATCAATGTTTTCAGTGCCTGAGATGGAGAGAAGGCAGCCATAAAAATGTGGAAAGACAGAGAGAATGTCTGAGTGGGAGGAACTGAGAGACTGAGCGAGAAAGGAAAAGAAAGGGAGAGCGTGAGAGAGCCTGTGCAAGCAGAACAAAGTCCTTTAATAAAGCAGTACCGACAGAAGTGTGCAGCTTTGCCTAAACCTTCCCCTGAGCCACCCCACTTCATAATCAACAGCCCTCTTCCTCCAAGCTAAAGCAGGTGCGCTCCAAACCTAATATTGGGCTTTCCGCTGAACGAATATTATGTAAACATGGTTGTTGAAAGGGAGAAAGTAAATAAAAGGAAAATGTTACACACATTCAAATTGGTTTCAGCTACTGTGAACTTTAGAGGATCTGTATTAGGCATATGCAGCATATGAGGCCAAGGCTTGTTGCTGCTGGTGGAGGTAGGAGTTGATCTGGGGCTCTTTAATAAACAGTAAACACATGCTCTTAATCAGATCAGGCCAAGGCTTGCGTTTGCCTGCCCACACACTCCACTGTGACACTGCGTGGAAGAGGTGCCCTAACCGCATTAATTAATGGGCCAGGCTCCCTCACCATTCAGCCTCCTTAACGAGGCTTTGTTTGGAGGTTGTTTGGAGTGATTAGGCATGGTGGGAAGGTGTAAGTGTGTGCATGTGTATAGGCGGGTCGTGACTCAAATCAAAGGTGAATATGTGAGGTGGAAGTTTTGTGGCTTTTAGAACAAAGTCGCTCCAACACTTTTCACATGCTAATAATTCAAAACCTGAGCAAATTAAAGGGGGCATCCACAGATTCCAAAATTTCTGCATAATTAGATGACGATGTAAAGTCGTTCAGAGTGGTCTGATGTGAAATGCACCATTCTAGTGAAACTTACCAGGTCAGGATTGTTTAGTGTTGGGAATAAAAAGCAGACATCTGAAGTGTTAACTTTTAAAAGCTCGCTCACAGAAAGTTAACACAAAACATGTTTAAGAACATGCTGCCTAATGACAAATTGTTTTACCTTATTTTTGAGGTTTTGGCATAAAACATTTTTAAATTCGTGTGGGGTTCATGCAGGGTGTTGTGTGGCAAAATAAGTACTAAATAAAGACTTTAGAAGATTTAGTACTATTTGACTTTAATTAACATTACATTCAAAAATTTGGACACATGTAGGTTCACTGGTTGTTTTGATACTAAATAGATGGACGTATTTAGGTAGTAGATATATTGGTTTCCCATCACCATCATTTTAAATAAGTCAGTAAGTTTCACACTGCTCGGACTTCATTTACACTCTAAATGACTGAAGTATGTCGAATGTTTGTTAAAAAAAGACAACTTGCCCTTAAGCTTTATCATGAGAAGTAAAATTATCATGATTTCTGAAACATGAGTCACTGGCCACTTTATCAGGTACATCTTGTTGGTCTGCCTTTTTGGTATCCGGTAAGAGATTATGACTCATTGTCATTGTCAGTTTTTCATAATGTGACTCTTATGGTGATGCATTTTGTCTGTTACAACTTATTTGCACTTCTCAGAAAAATGAAATACTGTTATACATTTTCTGTATTGTGAAAATATTCAAGTATTATATCACCCACCAGGAATTCCTTCTAAAGGCCTAATCAGTTATTCCTCTTCATTGAGTTACTGTTTACTTCAGTGACTGAAATCAGTACATTTTAAAGACCTACCACGACAGAAACAATATTATTTGATTGTGTCATTTGATGTTGTTTTTTGGTCAGCGCACAAACACAATCATGTCTCCTGATGGCAGGCTGAGCGGAGCAGATTTGATGCACCGCTTTGGTAGCAGTAATAGGCAACTGAATAAAGAGAGGGGGGAAATAGTGGAAGGCCAGGCTCAAAAATCAGCGCATCAGTTTGCATCTCATCAGGGCACTGAGAGCAGACATCAAAGGGAGATGAGGAGATGAGGGGCGGAAACCCCAGCGGCAGGGATGGAGAAGCACTGTGGAAATACAAGGGAAGAGTACATCTATAAATGCATCTATATATAGCCTGTTTATTTCCCCCTTGATGAGTGGCAGATGTGGAGAAATGGGGGCCATTCACGTGGCTTGTCATATGGTGGGTGGGCACATGTGTGCTTGTGGGCTTGGTTGTGTAAATTTGAATAGGTAATGTCGATGTGTATTTGTAGGTAGCTAACTGAGTCCATATTTGTTTTTCTTTGTTGTAGCATGTACATGGTAAAATTTTGAATATATCACTGTGTACTCTCTACTGTATATTTTGCTAGTAAGTATATTATTAGAGTATATTATACAATATCAATAATATAATAACTGTAATAATCATGCACTTATATTTGGTTACCAAGCACTGACCTTATTGTCTGGAGATCGCAAGTTTGATCTCCCTTGATGCCACTGCCATCTGTGCCTGGGGATACAGGGGTGTATAATTGACCTCTCTCTATCTGGGTGGCTAGATTTTCTCTCACTGTCCCCTACACTCTCACTCTCCCCTCCCATACAGCATAATGTAGGCGTCTGTTCGCTAACACATCATTTTTTGACAGTTAATGTAGCGACAGTTTGAAAAGGCTCCCAGCTTGATAACATCATGTGATCGGAAAGACCTGGTGAGTGGGATGGAACTGGCTGTGAAAAATATTCAGTGTGTATTCGCTGCTGTCAGAACAAAACTGAACAAAATCTCCATTTTTGCCGTTTTTCAATTTTGTAATCATTTGAAAATGCCTTTGGCCTTTACATTGTGTGTAAATTTCATGGTAATTGGATGCAAAAAAGTGGCCCAAAATGACTTCCATTGACTTACGTTAAAAGTAAAGTATGTTTTTCCCCTTCTCCTACAAAGTTATTATTTTGGAAATATGAGGTTTTCTTCCAATAGCAGTGATTTATCTCATAATGTTATATCCTTTTACCATTGTTAGTTGCTCTAGATAAGAGCATCTGCTAAAAATATATAGTAATACAAAATAGTTACATAGAAATTGTAAATGTTAACAATAACTATGTGAAATGAATTGCCTGTCTGAAATGAATTGATGTTCTGTCAACAGTTTTGTCTTGCATTCAATATATGGATTGTAGTGCAGCGTCTGAGGAAATGAGATGTGAAGCCATTCATCTGAAGATTATGCATTATTTGGTTAGAAAAATAGGTACATTTGATGAAATGTGAATAAATGATGCATTGTGAAAAAGAGGTGGAAGTCCAGTATTTAGAATTACTATCCAACACCTGCATCAGCTCATCAGATTGTATTAAATCTGGTGCTGCTGATAGAATTTAATACATATATACTGTATATAAGGCCTGGAGTTCACTGAAGTCAGGAACCAAATGTGTTTTTCTAAACGGCAGAATTTTTATTTTTTAATTTTTAATTTTTTTTAAGAAATCAGTTGTTGCATTTTACTGTATATTTGTGTTTATTCAAGTGAATTTTGCTTTGCAAAATCGCACTTACTACTGAGATACTGAGTTTTTCTGCAGTTTTCTTGGTTAAGACGGTACTGTGCACAGTACTACATGGTGTTTCGCTGCCTCCATAGGTTTGCATGAATACATAGAGTATGTATTTACAGGTGGCTCACTGACACAGCCTGTGGTCAGGGGGGTGTGTATGCATCTAAAATACATGGTCTTAGCGTGGACATGCCGGACTGCGAGGGCACAGACATGGATGTCAGCCTTGTAATCTAATCAACTGTAGGAAGCAAATCAAATTACCCTGACTAGCTAGATGCCTCTCTATATGGAGAGAGAGGGGGGAATAATCATCATTGCAAGAAAAGGCAGAGGGGAAAGAGAGCGGAAACAAAATCAATCCTTATACCAGGACTTTGAAAGAATGTAGTAGTAAAAAGGTCGTAGGCCCAACAGCCAGAGAGCGAAAGCACTTTGGAAAGAAGGAAGGAAATTAAAAAGAAGAAAAATTAAACCTGGACCTCTTCCATATTGACTCTAAAGTTGGGAATGAATGGGGGGCACAGAAAGGGGGGTTCTAATTCTCACTCGCCCTCCCCACATCCCTCCCTCACAAACAAAAGGCATTAAATTGGCTCCTAAGTAGAGGCAAATTAATCTCTAGTTTGTTTTAATAAGCCCCCACTAGCTTAGGAGGGCTTTGTCCTTGCCCCCCTCTCCCTCCCTCCGACCGTTTTAACTGACTCTGAAATAGCAATCAGCCTCTCCGCCACTGGAACATTCAGGATAAGATGGTGAAACTAATTTCTTCCACGCACTCAGGGGAGTGTGTGTGTGTGTGTGCATGACGGGGAAGGATGTCTGCAGGTGTGCAGACTGAGAGCGATATTCTATTGACAGGGTTGGCTTTTAAAAGCGCATGAATGTCAAGCATGATTTTAAATGCTGGATCTTTTGTGTAAATGAACTCTCATTCTCATCGAAGCGATAGTGCACGTGGCTTGATCTTTACTCAACCCGAGGCGGTTATTTTTGACTTTACGAAGTTTTGCAGCTGAATAGATTCTTTTCAGTGATTTGTTCGCTAATCAGAGGGCTTGTTCTGGCTGAATGTGTGAGTGAACTGTGAATTGGGGAATCTGTGTTCTAGATCAAATTAATTTCCAGGAAGTTGAGATTCAATGCAAAGTCAAATGAGATGGCCCATTTTTGGAGAAATATCTTTGTCTTTTTGGATTTGGGTGTGTCGACACAGGATTTTGTTGAAATCGGGAGATGTTTGTTCTGTGCCTGAAAGCTTCCTGTGTAACAGTTGCAGCCAGCGCTAGCCATGGTGCTGAACTGAATGTATCTTAAATGTATTAGGATTATGTGTATATTGGTGCTTACACTTACTTCTCACGCTGCTGTGAGAATTTGACTGCATTCTGCCACAAGAGCATTAGTGCGGGTAGGAGCTGACTTTTAATTATTAGTTCTGGGTCACAAATGCCACTCCACCTCATCCCAGAGGTACACACCACTCCAGAGAATGTAGTTACACTGGTCCCCAGCCCAATGTTGCTGGGGTAGTTGATATGCCAAAAATATACACTATATGTCCAAAAATATTTGCTTGTCTGCTTTCATACACATATGGCATTGAGTGACATCCCATTCTTAATCCATAGGGTTTAATATGATGGTGGCCCACCCTTTGCATCTATAACAGCTTCAGCTCTTCTTGGAAGGCTTTCCACAAGGATTAGGAGTGTGTGTATGGGACTTTTTGACCATTCTTCCAGAAGCGCATTTGTGAGGTCAGACACTGATGTTGGACAAGAAGGCCTGACTCGCAGTCTCAGCTCTAATTCAACCCAAAGATGTTGCGTCGGGTAGAGGTCAGGATGCTGTGCAGGCCAGTCAAGTTATTCCACACCAAACTCGCTCATCCATGTCTTTATGCTTTATGGACCTTGGTTTGTGCACTGTTGCACAGTTATGTTGAAACAGGAAGGGTCCATCCCCAAACTGTTCCCACAAAGTTGGGAGCATGAAATTGTCCAAAATCCCTTGGTCTGCTGAAGCATTAAGAGTTTCCTTCACTGGAACGAAGGAGCCAAGCCCAACCCCACACCATAATCCCCCCTCCACCAAACTTTACACTTGGCACAATGCAGTCAGATAAGGACCATTCTCCTGGCAACCAAACCCAGAGTCATCCATCGGATTGCCAGATGGAGAAGCATGATTAGTCACTCCAGAGAACATGTCTCCACTGCTCTAGAGTCCAGTGGTGGTGCTTTACACCACTGCATTCGACACTTTGCATTGTACTTGGTAATGTAAGGCTTTGATGCAGCTGCTTGGCCATGGAAACTCATTCCATAAGGCTCTCTATGCACTTTTCTTGAGCTAATCCGAAGGCCATGTGAAGTTTGAAGGTCTGTAGCGATTGACTCTGGTGATCTCTGCGCACTAAGAGCTTCAGCATCCGGTGACACTGCTCTGTCGTTTTATGTGGCCTACCGCTTCGTGCAGAAGTTGCTGACGTTCCCAAACGCGTCCACTTTATAATACCACTGACAGTTGACTGTGGAATATATATCTGACTATATAGTAGTGAGAATTTCAAACTGGACTTGCACAGGTCGTGTACTATCACTGTACTACGCTGGAATTCACTGAGCTCCTGAGAGTGACTCATTCTTTCACTAATCTTTGTAGAATCAGTTTGGATGTCTTGGTGCTTGGTTTTATACACCTGTGAAAGTGTATGTGAAATGGAAGTGATTGGAACACCTGAATTCAATGACTTGGATGGGTGAGTGAATATTTTTGGAAATATAGTACATCACCATAGGTGTTTTCATGATTCATATCACAATACTTGCCCACACAGATGTAATGCACCAGGAGTTGTATATTTAAAAACTGCTCTCAAAAAGTTTTGTTGGTGTTTCACATACTGAACTGCGCTAAAAATACAGTTAAGAAAGGCTGATTAGCCTCTCTTTGTAATATAATGTTGTTCGGTGTTTTAAATACTAATAAGATACAGTGTGCTCAAAAAAGCATGTTATGGTGATAATATTGTTTTGCCCACCTCTATCTTTAACTGATACTCTGCAATGGACATGGTGACCTTAGACTCATGTGGCTGGTCCAGGGGGCCCCATTCCAGCAGCTGTACTTTTCTGTAGAGATTGTACACTGGCTTGTATAATAGTAATGTGATTCCAGTATGTACATTGATTTATGAAGTGGCATTACCCCAGGGGATAGCTTGGGAATGCCAACACTTGTTTGAGTTTGAATGAGGCATGGTGCCAGACAGACAAGACATTCCATTTTTCAAGTCGTATGAGTATTTAACATTCCTTGATCCACAGAGTCACGTCTATACTAAGGAATACGCCATGTGTGTTACCACCCACATTGGACAGGACAGTGGCCACCCACGGGTGCTTAAGGATCATGACCTGTGGTGTCTGGCTAGAGTTGCCCATGTGAACAGACAAGCAAATCTGGGAGAACTCTCATCCACATTAAGTGCAGGAGGCTCCAAATCCATATCCTGCTGGTCAGTGCATCATTCTTTAGCTTTCATTGGATATGAGAGGAGAATACTCACTAGCGTACCTCTTTTAACACCACAACACTGGATACAGCACTGGAGGTTGTTAACTGGATGCTATAGCACTGGCAACATGTGGTGTGGTTCAAGGAGTCACGGTACCAGTTGTTTCGGGCTGATGGCAAGGTTTGTGTGTGGTTCAGACCTTATGAAAACATTGACTGCTGTTGTCAATAAGGCACTGTGCAGACTGGCGGTTATTCCATACTGGTGTGGGGTATGTTCTCATGGCATGGGATGGGTTCACTGGTCTGCCACCAATGCACCGTGCCATTGGGCCCAGCGGAGAGGTCTGTTCGTACCAGAAATCCTGCACCTATACATGATGTCCATTTGTAGAATCGATGCTACGTTGAGTTACTGCACCTCACTAGGCTAGAGGGGATCCTATATAATACTAGTTTCTGTCCCATGACAAACAAAGTCAACAAGCAAACAAAGTGCCTTTTAGGAACAAAAGTCCCTTAAAAAAAGTGAAGTTCACCAGTTAGAAGGGGTGTCTGAATACTTTTGGATGTGTTATTTGCTGCAAATGTACTGAAAGAGATTCATAAATATTTTGGTAGAGAGGAGACCTGTCTTTCAGTCCCTTCGAATAGTGTCCTCCATGAGACTTTATGCGGATGAGTTGCTGCTTGGATTCATTGGAGTCCACAGAAACCTTGTGACAGTGCCATGAGTGGTTTATGGGGTATCATAAAAGTTTCATACTCTGCACTCATGCATAAATATAAACATGTGACTTGGGCAATAAAAAAAATGAAAACCATGTGGAAGTGACCCCTTCAATAGAAAAGTCAGCCTGTTTGTGAAAAGTGTAGAATATTGTGCATTGGCTGAGAATTGCATCTGAAATTCAGGTGATGAATATTCAGTGTGTTGTTTCTTTGATATTCTCTTGAACACTGAGCATGTGTGCTTTAATTGGAAGAGCATGCAAATATATAGTTTAGTGGTCTCTTGCTGAAGCGCTGGAGTGATGATAATGCACACTGCAACATGCAGACTTACAAGCTCAGTCTCTCTTCTTCGTCTGTCACAGTTCATTATTGAACAATCTGAATGTATATGCAGTTTAAGTTTCCCCAAGGTTACTGGTGCAGTTGATAAGGGGCAAATGCTGAGAATCCGCAGCAGGAGTCAATGCATTAGATCTGGGTAAAGTGGAGGGCCGCCCAACAGTGCTATTCCTTTATATATAAACACAATTACATGCATTCTCCCTAGAACCTGTGTGAACATTTTTAATTTAACTATAAAATCCAGTAACTGACATTGACCAGTATATAATTTGATCCAAATATCTATCATCGTTTTTCATTGAGCTAGAAGTAGGATATACATATTTTTAAAGTTTTAAAACTTAACATTCCCAATCCATGTGGTCTGTATACAGAAACTAAACTGGACAAAAAACAACCCATTTTGATGTGGGTTTTTTTCCTGTTGTGACGTGGTGAAAAATAGTAGACTAACCGTTCAAACTGAAGTTATAAGGAGTGTTTTATTCCTGAAAAGCCACTGGAGAATGTTTTTTTTGTATTTGTAGCAAAGACATGAAAGTTACTTGTGTAGTTAAAAAATATATTGTTTAGATATTTTAATAACATCATTTTATCAAAAACCAAAATGCATTAGTTTGTGCCCTGCTCTCCCCTGTAGATCTCAGACACAAACAACCTATTTAATCCCAGATTAATTATATTTTTTGGTGCAAAAAAACAAACAAATATTATAAGTGAACCACAGGGAACACAATAAAAAGAAATAAAAAGAATAAAAAGAAAATTAGGAATTTTTTCTATGACACTTGGAGCCGTTTATCTGTGAGACGTTAGCACCGACAGAGTTCATTTGCTGAACTATATATCATTCAGTCCTTAATCTCAAACAAAGCACGAAGCTTTCTGCTGCATACCATCTGAAATCTAGAAGCACAAGTACAGCAGGAATAGGTGATCATAAGGCATAATGAGATGATGGTGCGGGGGGGACTGGGTTAAATGTGCTGTTAAACGTCTTCACCCTCTTCTTTCTGCAGCTCTGTCCCGTACATATCTTGTTCCCTATTCACTTGTGATTCTTCCTCGTCTCCCTCTCCCTGCACTTATACACCTCAGCCACAACCTCCAATGAGAGAGTATCATTTACACACAGGCACGCACACCTGTGGAAGAGAGGGGTCAGGGGGAAGATGAAGAGAGGCCGGTAATTGGGCTGGGAGTTCGAGACAGGTTGACACATCGTACCAGAGGAATCCACTTTGCATGCTGTCGACTCCCTGTAACTTTCACTCCCTCCCTCCTTCTCTTTCGCACTCTCTGCTGTGCACTTTCTCTCTTGGGTGCTCTCTTTTTCTATGTCTCACCTGTGTACTTTGTCTGTATCCCTCTGCCGCTTGTGCACTCACTCTCTCTTCTTGCTCTCTCATATTTTATCTCATGTTTACTCTTGCACGCTCTTCTCATTCCTCACTCACTTATTCTTTCTCATTCTCTCTCGCTCACTTCCTCTCTCACTCATTCTTTCTCTCTCACCATCTCTTTTGCTCTCCTGATCTGTTATCTCTCATTTTCCGTCTCATATTCTGTCTCCCAGGTTTTCTCTTGCTCTTCTTTTCTCTCTCTTCATTTTGTCACACATTCCCTCCACCCCTCTCTCCCAGGTTTACTCTCTGTCTTGCACACTCTTCTGTTCATTCTCTCTTGGTCATACTGTTTCTAGTCACTTACTTCCTCTCTCCCCCATTCTGTTTTCCTCTCTCTATTTTATTCCCCCCCTTTCCTGATTTTTCGCTCTCCCTCTTAGTCTTGTTTTCTCCTATTCTTTATTCTCTCTTTCGCTCTCTGTCATTGTCCCTCTGCTCTGCTCTGTCTCTTTCTGCAGGGCTCTGGCTTTACAGGTGATTCATGAAGCCATATCCTCCTTAAAGGATGAATTATGGTCTTTCCCATCTTCTCTTCTGTTCTTCTGTTAATCACCAGCTCCCTCTGACCCAGCCTCCACAGACAGTTTTGTAATGTCTCCTCTAGGCCTCTGACAAAAGAGCAAAAGATACTGTGGTTCACAGATTTATTTTTACCAAATGTGATCAGTAGAATGTTTCCCCCCTTAAAAAAAGCAAAACTTCAACTTCCCTCATGTTAATTTGTAATGTTAATTTGCAAATTTCACTGCCACCCTGTTAACATTTAAACAAGATGCTTCCAGTTCATCTGAATCATTTCACTTATAGTAATTCAGATTTACAGGACTAGGCCATTGCTCCAAATATAGTCAACCAGTCAACGCACCTCAAGTTTGCTTCTTTTGTTTAACACTGGAGTCTCATGTAGCAAAAGCAGTTACGGACAAAATTCAGGCTTCTACATGGCTCCTTCTACTGTTTTTAGCTGTGTGATATACAGAAACCACATAAGCAAGGCCTGTTGAGATTACTTAACATAATGTAATTAAAAATAAATGAGATTTAGTTGGCACAACGTAAATGGGTAAATTTCCATTGGCTGTTATTTACATTAGGCTAAAGAAGCAGCTTCAGTTCAAGGGTAAGGGCTGAGATTATGTAACCTTAATTTTTGGCCACACCATCATCTGCAGAAAATACCACTAACATCAGAGATTCCTTTCTCTGATATTTCTGTGTGAGAAGTGTCCTTTGCTCATAAGTGTTGAGATGCTGACTGTTTTGCTTGTTGTGCTCCAGCTGTGTTAGCAATGTTGCTGAATCCTCTGTCTACCTGCATGCAGTTAAAACTTCATCCTGGTTTCTATGGTAACCTGAAAAAGGTCAATAATAACCCCACTGCTTAGTGACACTAAGACCAGTACAAAAGCACAGGATGTCGTGGGTTTGGCTGAAGGAGAAGAAGCAAGAGAAATGGAATTGGAGAGAAGGAAGCTGGTGAGGGGAGCTTGCTATTTTTGTTCGGTTATTTCACGTCAAGAGGTTGTGATGGCGTCCATTCTAAAGGCAGTAAATGAATCTTTCCTCTATATGCAGTGTAAACAGAGACATGTGGGCATTGTGTTTGCACAAAGCAACAATCGTTGAAATTGACAGCATGGTAATTGCATGTGTGTAGGATGTGGAGCAGTAATTGACTTTGGTGTGTGTGAGATTTCAGTGTGTTAATGAGCTGTGTGTGTGTGTGTGTGCGCGCGCAGCTGCTAGCTGACTGGGTGGGGTCGGATAAACAGCAGCTCCAGATGGGAAATCTTAACTGCGCTGCTGCAGAGGTAGGGGGGACCTAGCGAATGTAGCGCAGGTGGCCACTCTGAGGCAGACTCTGCCTTACCCATAATCCTCTACGCACACGCGCACTGAGAGCATTTCCACCCACAGCATATGTGCCAAGCAGTATCACTAAAACACCTCCACTAAGTCACAGTTGCCCTATTATTGGTGTAAATGGTGGTTGTCCTATACCAGCTGCAATATACATGGATCATGTGAATGCAGTCGTTTTTCAAAAATGAAGCTGAACTTTCAGCTGAGGTTGGTCGCAGTATTTGCAGCACAGTTTAAAATGTTTAGTGACTGATTCTTTTATGTGTTGCAGCCTTCTGCGATTTTGGTAGTGCAATGGATAATATTGTGATGATTAACCAATTATATATGTTGCACCCCTTATACCCATCCTTCCAAGACCAACACCATTATATTTTCTTAATGAAAACAGTAACACTTGTTTTGACAGTCCACTCAAAGTGCTTTGTAGAGGCTCAGCCTGACTTTCACATTTAATGAAATATCTGAAATGCAACGCAAATTGAAGTTGAGTGATTAACTTGAGTGAGTATCTTACAAAACCCACACCTGCTCCTAAACCTAACCATAACCATAATGTTGATCATAATCAACTGAGTATCGCCAGAAAGTTTGGTAATTTAGGTATCTTTTTTATGGGTCAGTGGGGGGCCTTGAAAATGAATTGTGAAAACGTGCACATTTTTCCCTATTACAGAAATAGTGAGTTGGAGAGGTCATGATGTTGCATATAACTCAAGTCTCAAGTCTTGACACTCCTGACAGTCCTGAGTCAGTGAAGGCAAGTCTCTTGTCCCAAGTCAGTATTTCTAATCTGACAGTCCTAAACAAGTCAGTCTGCACTCATCTGCTAATTTAAGGCCCTAGAGCTGAATAGTAGTAAGAGGACTATAGCCTTTCAGTGACAGCATGTTGTGTAGTGTATGGCTGTATATTTTTTTATCCTTCCAACTAAAATACAAAATGCACAGTACACAGATAACCATGACCGTCATGTTTGGTATAGAGTAGTGCAACTACACATGATGAAAAATAACTGTTGACCTTAATTCAAAAAGAAGTTATGTTTTGGGAGCATTGGGTGCATAGGATTAAAATAAAACTCAGTATAAAAACTAGCTCAGCCAACTAAAACAACTGCTAGTACGAATTGAATTTAGATAACAGAAACCAAAACCACTGAGCTGAACAAAATTTACAGAAAAGACAGCAAATTGGTGGCCAGTGTACAAAGCTGAAGGTGAATTTTTTTTCACTAGCAGCTTCTTATTCAAAATTTCCCTTTTCACTTGAAATCGTTCAGGACGTTCCACCACCTGCTGCGCTGTTTAAGTTGGACTGACGAATTCCATTATGAACCTGGTGGATAAAATATCAGCTTTAGCCTCGTGGTGAATGTTGTCCATGTGGTGAATGTTGTCCACCTGCAAAAGCTGTTCAAATCAGTTAGATGGAGAGAGTTTTTGTGTTTTTGTGTTTTACTCATGTTACCAAAGGAAAACAGTCAGTTTGCTTGGCAAGTTTGGCAAGTAAGACTGCAGTTTGAGAGCTGAGCGAGGTCTTACTGATGCTGTGAATTCTTTGCTTGCTTCCGAAATAAGAAGACAAGCGTAAGCACAATAATAGACATCTGACAATACTGTTGTGTGAGATTTATGGCAGGAAACAAATTCATTCGCATGAAAAGTAACCAACAGTGTAACAGTCAGTCAGACACTCCTCTCTGTTTCTTCCACTTTGGGTTTTCGAGTCTTTGACTCAAGACTTCAGCCTTATGACTCAAAGTTCAAATTGTTGTTGAAGTCCAGTTGCAAGACTTTCTCAATTTTTATTTATTTATTTTATTTTCTAGAGTCCATAGTTTTCTAGAGTCTCAAGTCATCAAATTCATTAGATGGACTGGACTCAAGTCTAAGTCATATGAGTCCACAGCTCTGGTGCATTGTCAGCCATTTAGTAGCGTACCTAAAGGTAATTACTGTTAATTTATTTTATAGCAAATGTTGTAGTGAATTGTCTGTGCTTTTTCTGAAAACCCTCCCATTTACATTTACGGCATTTGGCTGACGCTCTTATCCAGAGCGACTGATTTGATTATTGTTACACAGGTAGGCGAAGGCGGTGTTAGGAGTGTTGCCCAAGGACTCTTATTGGTATAGTGTAGGGTGTTTGCCCAGGTGGGGATTGAACACCAGTCTACAGTGTAGAAGGCAGAGGTGTTACCCACTACACTTACCAACCAACCCTCCCATGCTATGTTTATTCAGAACTATCCAACCTTGATGATCAGTACTTGGTGTAATTGGTCCGTAGCACCTTCACACATATATTTTTTCTTGTTCATTGTCTCACAAAGGCCATTTTTGACTCCATTGACCCTCTGTACTGTTTTTCCTTCATGCATATAAAGATCCCTCCCTCCCCGTGTCCTTTCCATGACTGTGTGTCAACGTGACCCCCTTTTTCCTCAACAGCAGTGCAGTCTTCTCACACATACACACACATGTTGGTGAATTACCTATAAGTCATACATTTCTCTTTGCAGGTTTCATTTGATACCACTTCATCCTCTTGCTTTGTCTTTCATTCTCTGTTTCTCAGTCTCCTCTATCTCTCCTCTCTATAATTTCCCCTCGTTTTCCCCACTTTTCTTTTTCTCTGTGTCCCCATTCTCTCTCTGCCTTCTCTTACCCAGCCTTCTCACCTCTTTCTCTCTCTGTCTCACTCTAACTATGCCTAATGCATAATATATAACACAATTGTAATTTTGAATGAGGACCATAATGAATTATGAAATACTCAATGCGGCTGTTATGATAGTATTGCTTGAGTGCTGCCTGCTGTCCTGTTTGCACTTCTTCCTGCAGTCAGAGCTTACACACCACCCGCTTAAAACAAAACAGTGCAGGTATTTTTAGGCCACCACTGCAATCCTTTAGGCTGAAACCATCAGCTAGTGCCCACCGTTCATTTCATACAGTTCTAAACAGGCATGTGGTGCCACAGAGTTAAAACTAGTTTAATGTTTTTTGTTGTGTAATGCAGTTTGACAGAATTCACGATTCTTGTATTATTTTCGTTTTCTGTCATCTGGGTTTTCTTACTACAGTACCCAGCTGTAAGGGGGAGCGAGGAGGCGGACGCATACGCGGAGATAAGCGAGATTTATTACGGGCAAATCCAGGGTCGTAGTCAGAACAGTCCAGGGTCAATGAGCCGACACGGACAGATCGAGGGTAAGACATGACGAAAACAACCAGAACCAACACAAACAAAGACCAGGTACAACGGTACAATGATACAAAGATACAAAGACTGGCAAACGCAAAGGGCAAACACAGGGCTTAAATACACGTAACAATGAGGGACAGGTGAATACAATCAGGGGCGGAGTTACAAAACCAAAACACGAGCACATGGACAGGACTGGGAGGAGCCAACCGTGACACCAGCATGCATTATGCAGATCACTTCATACAACCATTAGGAATCCCTGTGGTGTCTACCAGTCCTAGCCTCTACCCACTGATCTGTGGGCTAATAAGTACATTTAGGGTAACTTTAACTTTCCTTAGTTGTTGAACAAAATTGCATAAAAATCAGCAGTTCTGTCATTAGTTCAAAATGCATGATATAGGTTATTTTACCCTTGGCCAATGTTGTTTATTTGTTTTATTTATATATTTTATCCAACCAGAAAAAAGCTAAGTTAAGGTGTAAGGTGTATATAGACCTTAGCTTTTAGCTTGTTGTCCTCCTCATGTAAGAAATTTTGTGCTTCTCAAGATATGTCCATTCACCCCATTTAAATCATGACTAGAAGTCTGTTACTACAGTTTATTTCAGGGCAGCCCACCCCCAAAGCAGTTCTCTTTCAAGTTTCTCTTTATTTAATGATGGGTAACGGTTTGTTTACATCTCGACTGCTGAATTATACAGAAATTTTATGAAATTCTCCTAATTTTTCTCTGTTTCTATTTTACCAAACACATTTCTGTTATTTAAAATTATTATACCAAAATGAACTCCCTTTGTCATTGTTAGTGCAGAAATCAATTAATTTATTCTACTACAAGGAACAATCTTTTATATCAGCCAGCGTTTATTACATTATCCAACAGTTTATTACGTTAACACTTTTACCCGTTTAGAGGGGAAATTTATTACATTTTTGGTCAGCTCTTAATTACGAGGCAGTTATTGCATTATTTCACTTGCTGCAGAAACCTGTTGCAGAGTCTCTGTAGCCATTCTCCTGGATAATGCAGCTTGTCTTTGTTTTAATATATTGTGTTGTTAATGTGGCCATCAGGGTCAAATCAGTTTAACAGAACTCTGACACAGCATTATTCTCTCATCACTGCCTGATTCAGACAAGTTGCCGCTGCGTCTTCTCATCCTCACTGATGGAGTGAGATCATGCGTCATTTATTTTTTATTTTTTGCCTCCCACCATGTCTGGACATGAAGTAAAAAGAGTAGTGAGTGGAACCCTCCTGTTTAACTGCGTTTGTTATTGAGACAGATGGAAAACACTTTGGCAACGGACAAAAGTGTCGATTTATCTTCAGGTTTAATGGTGCAGAAAATGATATTGATGTGCATGAAAAGACTCAAACGTTGCTAAAATGATGATATATGCATAGCTAGTTAGCATAGAAGACTAATTTATTTATCTCCTTGGCTATTTATAAATGCTGCTGTAAATAGAGCTCCCTCTGTTTTCATTACCCAAAAATCTGTGCAGCCGCTAAATGAAGCCTTTTGGCCATTTCACCTCCAATACTCCATTACATAGCCGATGATAATGGAGATTTACAGCAAAGGGCAAATTCATATTAGGCCATTCTAGCCTTTAAACCTCAGCGAATTGCCCATGCATATCAGGCGCATCCTGGAAAAAGACTAATAGTACTGGATTCATTATGATTTTGTTGAGATACAGCTCTATCTAATTATAGATTTAAAGGGCCATTATTCTACATTTTTCATGTTTTTCCCTCACTGAAGTGGTTTAATGTACCAAAAATGGCTCAATTAATTTTTTATGTGACATTTTCCAATTTGTGTTTATCACACTTATTAAAAACTGTTCTAATATGTTTGGTAATGTATCTTTAAGACTGCACATAAAGTTTTGATTAGCTGCCTTGTTTTTGGGATTATTCAAAAAGCAGTCTGGGCTAAAATGTGAAGCAAAGTGATTAGACAGAAATCTTCCTGAAAAACATTCTACAGCCTCTCCTTTCGGTGTTTACATCCTTATCCTCTACGGTTGCTTCCTGACAATGTTCAGTCAATGTTGTCGGCAGTAACATCACTCCTTATCACTTCAACTTAAATGTCTGGGCTACGCTGCTATAGGCTGAATGGACAGTTATATGTTAAAGTATTCCAGATGGACTGTTTTTTGCAGCTTAGTTTCCACGTGTTATGCTTTTAATCATTAGAGTTTTATGTAATGTCTACACAAATGCATTTTTCAATTGCCTTTATGTTTATTTTGTCTTTTTGTCCTCGGCACACCACAAACATTGCACTTTGGCTCTCCAAGGGACATAGTTTGGGGAGGCTGGTGTTTTCTACCTTACTGATGAGAACAAAGAGAGGTTCCATGGCAGAGCTGTTGCAAGCTGCTATAGCAATGCTATAGTTGGCTCTGGAGGCCTGGACCAATCTGTCCCATGGGCCCATCATTGCACTGCTCATACATCATAGAGTCTACAGGTCACTCCCTTAGGACCTGCAGCACCATTGCGTGTGTGTGTGTGTGTGTGTGTGTGTCGTAGGTTTCCCCCGTTTATCAGAGTATTGCATGTTGTTGTGAGCAGCAATTCTGTATTGTCAAAGCTAAGCCAATAAGATTACTGCTGTCTCACCAGTTGCCATCACAAAAGCCAACTGTCAATCACCCAGAGAGTGAGCAAGAGAGGGAGGATACATGAGTGTAAGAGTGCGTAGAAGATGCTGAATGAGATTGAAGAACGATAGAGGAGAGCTTTACCAGAGACGTCGTCTCTTCCCTTGGGGAACCCCTCTATTTGTTAAGGTCACAACCAATCAAAAGTAATGGCCAGAGGTCATGGCTGTGGGGAACGCTTCAGTCCTGCAATAAATAAACTGAAGAGCTGATCTCTCAGAGTCTGACAGCAAAGAGCAACAAGAGACAAGATCAACTCTCGGCCTGTTCACTCGAGTGGGGGGGGTTGTGTCAGGTATGGCTGATATGAAGAATAGAGAGCATGGTTGCAGTTTAGCCAGTGCTTGACCTATTTGATCAATTCCTCCATGCTTTTGTTAGCACTTAAGACCTGAGATCAGACTAATCAAATTTTGATTAGTCAAGAGCAAATGCGATTTGTTCACATGCCATTACAGGCAGATGGAAATCAGTTGTAGCTGATGGTAACAAGAGCATGTGTGTCGATGTTGTAATTTATGTGAATTATTTTTTGCATGTAGCTCAGTGAGAGTGGAGGAATGTGATGCCAAAAGGAGATTTTTATGATTTCAGTTTTTTGAAAAGTGATTGTTGTGTGTATGCTCTTTTGCAGAAAGACCCTTATTTACACATTTGCCATGTTTTATGAAAAATTAAAGGTTAAACATAAAATCAAAAGTACAGACTTAAACTGGTCAATACGGAATCAGAAAGACATAATGTGTGTGTGGTGCAAAATGTACACATTTCACAGTAGCATCTGTCACCTGTATAATTTGGTACTGTGTTGGAGGCAGTGCATTCAGAGTCTTCTAGATGGTGCCATCGTTCTTAGCAGTAATATCCATTATTTAAAGCAGTACAGTGGATTGGCTGGATTGTGACCTGACAGATGATGCTGGGGAGTGAATTTATGGCATTGTAGTCAGAAATGCAATTTTTTGTCTGGCACCTTTGTTTCTGTATGCTTTTTTTTTCTTGGTATCTCTCACTTTCTCTCCCCTCTTCTTCCCCTGTTTCCCTGTTCTTACTCTGTTTCTTAGTCTCCTCTCTCGCCTTCTTTTTCTGGTCTTTCTTGCTCTCTCTGAAGTCTACATGCTCTTTCTCTGTCTCTCTCACCACAAGGAAGGATGTAAAAGACTAATGATGTCTAATTGGTTCACAGTTTGTTCCATTTTCACTGCAAGTTGCAATGGTTTTTTGGAATGTGGCAGCCACTTTAATTTGCAGCCTGTCCAAGTGTGCTTGTGTCTGTGAGTGTGTGTGAAACCACTGGGAATCACAGTGTTTGTATGTGTTGATAAGACACCAGCACTGCTCCTCTTCAGAGTCTTGTTGGATAGTTCTTATAGGAATTACACACAGCTTTAGTCAGAGCTGCCTCACAGTAGATGAATGTGATGTTTTGGCTTACACTCCACTCATTTGTAACTGTATTAAAGCTTCAAGTGTTAGGAATTGATTCAATCTGATCAGCATGCATTTGTGTACAACATTGCTTGGCTTGAGAACAGATTTTCCAGAATTTGTTAGGTTTGTAATTGAGATGAGGTGGTAAACATTGGCAATATCACAGTGTTGGTTATTGTGACAGATGCATTAACATGGAATTTCATATCCATTTTCATATTTGGATCATACCGTGAGACATATTGTATAGTGTGAACATGTCTTGAAGTCTTGTGAAGTGGAGATTTTTTTGCCATATTGATGGATTATTTGGATAATATGCATACGTGTGTAAAAAGGCTCACCAGGAAGAAATAACTGTGTTTATTTTTATTTTACATAAACATGTTCCTGTCTGTGGATCTTTTTTTCCCCACAGTAAACATCTGGTAATAGATATTTGAAATAGAGATTTCAAGAAACATTTAACAACATAATCTTTCCCCACACATATGCTGTGTGTATGTGTGGGTGTGGAGTTGCTGGACACTGCAAGTCCTCTTTTACTGACCTCTGCTTGCTAATGGGAGATAATAGAATGGAGACATGACAGTGTGGATTTGACCAAGGTTACACAGAGAGAGCAGCTCAAGCTTGCCTCAGGCTGCCTACAGGGGGAGAGAGAGAGATGAACATTTTCATGTGTGTGTGTGTGTGTGTGTGTGTGTGTTCCAGCACCTATTGTGCTGTAAATTACAGAATAGAAGGCTACATAGTATGACTAGGAGAATACCAATGACCATGCAGAGGGTGGGGGGCTGTGCGTAGAGTTAAAACTGCTGGTAGGCCCAGAGTGTGAGGTGCAGAGAGAGGGAGAAGGAGGGGGGCCTCTTCAGCATGGAGGACTGAATCTGTAGAGGAACTGTATTTTGCAAGGAGAATGACTGGCATACAAAGCTGAAGGAAGAATGTGTGTTTGTCTGTGTTTGCATACAGTTTCTATCTGAGTGTTTTTGGAAGCTTTTTCCTGTATGTGCATTCATGGAAAATTTTGTTTGTGTGTGTGTGTGAGAGTGAGTGAGGGGCTCCTGGGCCGTCTGACAGCAGGGTAAGATGGATGACTCTGCAGTGAGAGCAAAGTGTGTATCCCTGCACAGTTTTCCCTTGAAAGTCCTGTGATGCCGTGGAGACACACACATACGTGTGTGTGTGTGTGTGTGTACTTATGTATGTTTAATCTTTAATTTAATCAGACAAGTCATTAAGATCATGTTTCTTATTTACAGTAGCTGCCTGGCAAACAGAAAAGCTGCTGAAGGAAGAATGAAAAACAAATGGTGGAAAAGATGAAAAGGAAATCAAAGCAAATCACTAACCATATCAAAAACTGCAAAGTGTATTATATTGTCTGCGACAAGTACTTTGTCAAAGCGATAGTTTGGCCAAAATAATTCTAATTTACATGGTCTAATATGCAGATTCATGCTAAGCCTAAGTTCTAGTCACTAACCGAATACAAGTGGCAGGCTCATCAATGGGTTGTGAGAAATGGAAAACAGTAGAAACTCTATACCAGTCTTCTCTACTAAAAAAGTGAAACTGCTAGAAGGTAAAATATGCTAACATGTCTGTCACAAGCTTTTAGTAAGTCTCTGGCTTGTATAAAACTGCAAAAAATGTTCATGCGAATCACCATTAGCTTAGCTATAACAAACTACTACGGCAGTCCTATAGCATGTTCTAGTTCTATTCTATTATATATTCTAGTTATTTATAATATACTATTGGTAAATGGGCGCTCTGGTGCTAGCAAATTTAACAGAATGTAAAGGTGTACATATTACAACATTTCTTGTTATTACAAAATAATTGTGGGTTAAACCAACTTTTGTATAAAAACGGGTCAGATGAAGTTTGGAGCTTACAGTGATGCTATAACTATCCAGTGCTGAGGTAGATGGTGATGACTGTCGTGGGCACAAGATATTCGTCTAACAGAGAAATGTCTTCATTTTCTGTCTTTTCCTACATTTTTATGGTCATAAATGTTAGCTTAGTTGCAGCCACACTATTTTACTGCCATATAATCACATCTTTGGCAAACATGCTCACATGAGTATTGTAGATAGCAAAGTAACATTTATAATGCAAGCTTAATATTGTTAATATTTGGGCTTAATACTCTTAATTGCAAAACTGTTGTATTGTACAGCTCTGTGGGAATTTTAGTGTTTCACTGAATAGCCTCCCTGTGTATTTTCTCCCAAGCTTTCCATGATGCAGCATAATGAACACCTGAATAGTGAATTCAGAGTTTGAATAGAATATGGAATGATTTACTGGGTAATCAGGTACTCGTGCACATCCCTGCTTAACAATTTGATGCTGTTTCAGGCATGTGGTGATTTAAGACATGACGTTTGCATGTTGTTAATTGGTGCAATATAAAATTATCACGTGTAAGCTACATAAGCCTAACAGCAAACCTTTGGCACCAAGCATGCCTTGGCTAATAGTCTATGTTTGAGGTAGTTTTTTTTTCTTTGAATTGCAAGCAAATGTTTGACAAAAAACAAAGAAGATTGTTGAATTTACAGATTTATTTCATTTTTTAATCATGCCATTCATGGAGATTCTTGGAGTATTTTCATAGTGTAGTACAAGTAATAACATTTTCTTAATGAAATGTAAATTATTAAAAATGTATACATAAAAATGTCCTCAAAAGAATACTGTTTACATATAGAATAAATCTGTATTTGTGTCTGTGTGTGATAAATGAGCTGATTTTAATGCTCTGGCAACACTAACATAATGTGGTCATGGAAGTAAAGCGTCTTTGACTTGAATTGGCCTTTCCCTCAGGCCATGCAGAGCTAATATGTGTTTTCCTGTGAAGAACATTTGGATTGGGAGAGCTATTAAATGAATGTGCACGTAAGACGCCGCAGTGCAGTGGGAAGATGCCTCTTTGAACCGGTTTTGTCCTTGAAAATTAGCAATAAGATCCTTATACACTCTCATTACATTCGCAGGCATGAATACGCCATTGATGCGAGCGTGATAGTGTGCTGCCCATAAATGAAGCTGCTGCTCATTTGCATTCCCTGCATGGAATTTACTTTTGTATTAACGCCACTGGGCTATTACTAACGTCAGCCGCTTAATTCAGATTCATTTACTCATCAGTTGTTTTATCATGTGAATTATTTTATGTAGTATCTCATTGTTATTAATAAATGAATTGTATCAATTACTTGGTTTGTATACCATGTAATAAGCTGTCAAAAATAAATAAATAAAATAAAATAAATAAATAAATAGTGCTGCTTGACTTTCCTTACCATGGTTTGTGTTGTCCTGCTTTAACTGGACCTTAGGGATCCAGGTTACCGTGTTGACTGAATATACAATGGTGTTACTTCATAAATATTCAGCTGTTGAAAGCAAGAGAGCAGACTCTACACTGAACACAGGGATGCGTGTGCGAGTGTGTTAACCCTTAGAAGTTTGTACAATAACTGTGCATTTGCTTTCAACTGCATAATTAATTACATGTAAACATGTTTATATAGTTAGTTACATAATTAAACATTTACATTTTATTTAATTTTTGCCTCAACATGTTCCTGTCTGTGGATCTTTTTTTCACTGTAAACATCAGGCATATGTGACAAAAGTGTGTTTATTTCCCAAAACAACATGTGCAACAAAAAATGTATCAAATTCAGAATATAACATCTATATGTATGAATGCAAGTTTGGTGTCAATTTAGAGTTTAGAATCTGCACTTTCTCTTGAATTTCTGTGCCTATTTTGATTGCCTGTAAGGGAGAAATGTGAAAAAATATATAGAGTATCTCACAAAAGTGAGTACATCCCTCACATTTCTGCAAATATTTTATTATATCTTTTCATGGGCAACACCTATAGAAATGAAACTTGGATATAACTTAAAGTAGTCAGTGTACAGCTTGTATAGCAGTGTAGATTTACTGTCCTCTGAAAATAACAACACACAGCCATTAATGTCTGACTGGATATTCAACATGGCACCTCATGGCTAAAAACTCTCTGAGGATGTGAGAAATAGAATTGATGCTCTCCACAAAGATGGCCTAGGCTATAAGAAGATTGCTAAACCCTGAAACTGAGCTACAGCATGGTGGCCAAGGTCATACAGCAGTTTTCCAGGACAAGTTCCACCCTGGCCTCGCCAGGGTCAACCAAAGAAGTTGTGTCCATGTGTTCAGGGTCATATCCAGAGGTTGGCTTAAAAAAATAGACGCATGAGTGCTGCCAGTATTGCTGTCGAGATTAAAGAAATGGGAGGTCATCCTGTCAGTGGTCAGATCATACGCCACACCAATGCATCAACTCGGTCTGCATGGCCGTCGTCCCAGAAGGAAGCCTCTTCTGAAGCTGACGCACAAGAAAGCCCACAGTTTGCTGAATGGATCCATGTCCTGTGGTGTGAGGAGACCAAGATAAACTTGTTTGGCTCAGATGGTGTCCAGCATGTGTGGTGGTGCCCAACTGTCTCTTGCATACAGTCAAGCAGGGTGGTGGTAGAATCATTGTCTGCAGCTGCATGAGTGCTGCCAGAACTGGGGAGCTGCGGTTCATTGAGGGGAACATGAATTCCACCGTGTACTGTGACATTCTGAAGCAGACCATGATCCCCTTACTTTGGAAACTGCACCGCATGCAGTTTTCCAATACAGTAACAACCCCAAACACACCTGCAAGATGAGAAATGCCTTGCTGAAGGTAAAGGTGATGGACTGACCAAGTATGTCTCCAGAGCCAGTTGGGTAATTGAGCACCTGTGGGGCATTCTGAAACAGAAGGAGGAGGAGCTCCTTGATGTCATCATGGAGGAGTGGAAGAGGATTCCAGTAGCAACCTGTGCAGCTCTGGTGAATTCCATACCCAAGGGGGTTAAGGCTAGATAATAATGGTGGTCACACGAAATATTGACACTCTGAGCACAGTTTGGACATGTTCACTGTGAGGTGTACTCACTTGTGTTGCCAGCTATTTAGACATTAATGGCTGTGTGTTCTTTTCAGAGGACAGTAAATCTGTACTGCTATACAAGCGGTACACTGACTACTTCAAGTTATATCCAAGTTTCTATAGTGTTGTCTCATGAAAAGATATAATAAAATAGCTGTGTATGTGAGCTGAGTGGTGTCGAATTAGATTGTGGTACTGTAACCGATTGTCACCCCAATAGTCAGGCTACCTGTTGAAGACTCAGCACAGGAATGCACACCAAGTAAATATGATGGATATATTCAAAGCATCATATATTTACTTGAGATTTAAGTTAAAAGCAATATTAGACTGCTTTGAGGCTCAGAATTAGACTAAAACGAAGCCCACAGTTTTCCTTTATTTTAGAGATGTGCCCCAAAAGAAGCAAACAGCTGGATAGGATAGTGATTCAGCTAACGAAATTAAACAGGGCAGAGCTGCTGCAGGTTTTGAAAATAAATGAATATATGTTTTATATGATACAAAAACATGAAGATACAAACTCCGCCTTAAAACAAGTACACGTGGGTCTTCAGAGTTATCATAAAGTTTAGATATGTACATTTATTATTTTTAGCAGTTGCAGTTAAACAATTCTAGAACCTGGGGATGCTGTTACACCCGTACATCCTGCATCCCTGAATGAGTTCAGGAGGGATGAAGTGAAGTGTAGGTCCACATACAGGGGTACATCAAATTAGTAAGGGTGAAATATACTGTATATATTGGCTTACCACAAAGCAGGTTGAATTTCTGTCCTGTAAACAATTTTTATTGAATCCTTCTCTCTCTTTGTCATTCTCTCCTGTCTAATTGCTCTGAGCTCTCAGAATTGAACGAGCATTGTGATGGGTTATTCACCATGATGCAACTGTTTGTTTCCAGGCCTCCGCTGCTGCTCTCCTGATGCACAATAGGGCCAGTGAGGGAGGTAACCCATCACAGTTAATGTTGGCCTTGGGACAGAAGGCCACTGAATGCTAACAAATCCATTTTCCCATTGTTTGTACACGCCGGCTGTCCTTTTTCTTACTGAAGGGCGCACAGACAGACCAGCAGAAAGTGCTATTGAAACTTACATTGGGTGGGTGGGTGTGTGTGTGAATGCGTGCATGTGCGCAAACAAGAATGTGTATGTTCCAGCTTTGGTGTGTTCCTATGCTCTTGGGCTCTCCAGACAATGTTTTATTCATGGCTTTAGCCGTGGAGCTTTTTGGTATGCCGTGTGTGTATGCGTGTATGGAGTGGGGGGGCTTTTCATGTGACCAGTCTGCAAATACACAGGTTAGTCTGCAGCTGTGTGCACATAATTCCCTGTGTTAGGAAGATTACACTACATGCATGTGCTCTCTGGGACTCATGCGCATTCTCCAGCCACTTCTGGCCTTCTCTGCTTCTTTGTAGCATGAAAAACAAAAGAAACCCAAACCCAGGAGGTATGGTGGAGCTACACAGTTGTTAGTAGTGCCAGTCATTGTGCTTGTCCTCACAAAAGAGGAGTGTTAACCAATTATCCTGAGACAAATGTGGGCTGCTTCTCATTTGTGAAGACACTGTCATGTGCTGTTGTTTAGAGACAAACTTGGAAATGGAACATAATGTTTTTGGACCTACAACCACACTCCTACCATTCTGTCTCTGAAAGACATACGGCTGATTAATATTTGTGTCTCATAGAAGCATTGCTTGGATTTTACTATGTTCTCAGGCAGAAGTTTTGCTGACGTTCCATTGGCTAATTTATAGGGAACACATACCATTATTGCCCATCTTACCCATGTACAGTTAAAGGTTGTCAGTTATGTACTGAAATGAAACCAGTTAAAACTCAGTTAAAATTCAGGACACACTGGGCTGAAAACTGAAGAAATAAATAAAAACAGATAAATAAACCTAGTTGAATTAATGTGGCCTGTGGTGTTTAGGGGCAGTTGTGGGCTGGAGGTTAGGGATCTGGCCCGGAAGGTTGCGGGTTCAATCCCCAGGGCCGACAGTCCATGACTGAGGTGTCCTTGAGCAAGACACACTTGCCCGGAGCAGTGGGCAGCCCTATCCACAACGCCCGGGGAGCAGTTGGGGGAACTGCTCCCTGGGCGTCGTGGATAGGGCTGCCCACTGCTCCGGGCAAGTGTGCTCACAGCCCCCTAGTGTGTATGTGGTGTTTCACTTCATGGATGGGTTAAATGCTGAGGTGGAATTTCCCTGGTTGTGGGATCAAAAAAGTATCACTTAACTTGATTACCTTGCTTACTTACTTTACTCAGCTTGTGATTACCTTGTGGAAACAGTGAAATAGTTGCATACAGCTGATATTTCCACTGTTTATTTGCTGGTGCTCACTCTTTGAATGCATTTGTGCTGACTGTTGCAGGAGGGTGTAGTAAGTGTAGATAGTTTAATCGCTATCTCTATTTTCAGTACCATTACACTTAATTCTTTGATGTCTTAATTTTAAAACTTAATTGTAGCCCTGTTTGTAATATATTTTTCCCCCTTTTGTCTGAAAACTGAAAGTGCCACTTGAGCCACCGTCATCAGATGAAAGTACAGTGCATCCCTAGTCATGTACACTTTGTTAGCCATCCTTAGTGGTCGGTATCTGACCACAACTGCTTTTGTCTGGATATTTTTGGGTAATGGACCACTCTCCAAGCAGTGATTACTGGCATGTCGTTAACAACACCACTGAGCCTGATACACTCACATACTCATACAAGTGCCACTCACACACACTACCGCAGTGTGTGTTGCATTGAGAACATCCCATCACTCAAAGAATATTTGGCCACCAGCAGTCCTGTGAACAGGGTATAGGGTAGGGTGGCTGACCACCAGCACATTAGATAGTCTGGATTTGTACATCTGCATAGTAGACTCATGAATGAATTGAGCCTCATAAAGTGGCTGGTGAGTTAAAGAAGTGTGTCTAGTGATATGGGTAGAGTCAGCATAGTTAAGGATATTGGGAGTTAAAGAATACCTGTCCATCTTACCAGCTGTAATGATTTGCTTCTCATACAGTTCCTCTCATGCCAAGCACAGAGTATTACAGTAAATCTTTCACATCATGTTGGGCTTCTCTCCAGCTTTCTACCACCTGTAATTGATGGTAGATTCTCTGAGTGACAGCACACAACTCGGCTTATGTGTTTAGATAACCTCAACTGGTATTCTTACCAAGAGCCATGCATATATTCCTTTGTTTTTTTTTAAAGGTAAAATGTTGACTCTCGTGCTGTTATTTTTTTATGATATTAAATTATTAATACATTAGATATATAAGATTGGGTTACTGTAAAAGCACTCTAGATTGCAGTTTGATTTAAAATAGCTGTGCTCTGCCCACAAATGGATTCTTTCATAGCAGTAGTTATTTAAAGTTTTGTTGAATCTCCTGAGAACAATGCTCATCTAAATCTTTCAAAATACACATATTTAGAGTACCTATGCCTATATTTAGAGTGTGTTATTAGTTTCAAATGATATTTATTTTGAAATGAAGTATACAGAGCGTGGATAAGTTAATTGACTGCTTGCAAAATAACGACTGACATTGCTCTCAGTTGTGAGGAACTTTGTCATGTGAAGGAAAAACTGAGAGAACTTGTCACAAATTTGCAGTGAGAACGGTGCTGGCAGTAAATCATCCAGTATTAGGCTAAGTAATAGTAGAAAGGTGTTGCTGAGGAATGTATAATGCCTGGTGCATGCTATCATGATCTGCAGGGTGGTGGTTATTATAAATAAATAATGAAGCTGAAAAAGTTTGATTAATCTTTGTAAGACCACACTCATAGTTCAGTGTCAACTATTAACCTGTGTTAAGTTACTGTGTTATTTACTAAAAATCATTTGAGACGTCATGAGATGTTAAGAAAAGCTAGTCAGTTAACCAATCCTTTAAATTTTCTTTTTTCAAAGCACTTAACTTAATCTGTGATTGAAAGCATTCTGTGTAAAGGTTGTTGTTACACTCATGCAGATGCCATTCTTAATATTGTTTCACTAAGGTTAGCTAAAAGACTCGCACTGTCCTCAGCGCTGACCAGCTCTTCAGCAACTTTAGCGTTAGCTCTTCTAAAGGGGTAGCTTCTGTTGCTAAAACTTTGTTTATATTAAACTTGAAAACTACCACTTTAATAAATGACGAAATGGTTTCCCAGGTTTGATCAATGTCAGCATGGTTTCCTGAATTCTTCTTTTTTTTCCTTTTTTTGTTAAGATGGGCCAACATGCATATTTTGTCTTTTCTCAAATTACATCTTCGGCTGTACTGAACTTCATGTAAAATGTGTACATTTTTGGATGAAACATGTTTCAGATGTTCCCATCTGTGTGCTTCTAATATTTCTTTTGTGGTGCTGAACTTCTTAGTCTTTTTAGAACCGGTTCTACAGATGCTACGAAGTAGCCCAAGCTGAAAATTTGCCAGATGTAGAATTAGTAAGTAGTGGAGGTGAGACTTGTCAGAATTTTGCAAAAAGGCCAGTCTGCTTCTATCTAAGGAAAAATAAAGCCCTTAACAAAGGCTTTTTAAACTGCTCACATCCCTCTAAAACCAAAGAATCTATCTACTTAAGAGCAGTGCCCCCGCATGATCTTATTTGAGCAGACAAGCTGGGTCTTGGCTATTGAAAGCTGGTTTCACTTTCTCCCCTGGGCATTCTTGAGCACATGCATAGCCATGCTGTGCATGGGAAACTGATTTGTGCGTGCACACAGGGTTAAAGGCTTGTGTTATTATGGGATAGCAGTTGGGCCTGTATCCACAGTTACATTTGTGTGCAGCGCTTAGAGCCTCGGTGCTATATTGATCGAGCTGGACTCCCAGATGACCCACTGTGTTTAGACTAGACTTAGAGGGTTAATGCGATAAAACTCAAACCCAGCTCCTGAGCTAGGGGTCCAGTAGGGGTTAGTACACACACGTGCACACACTTCCTTCCACATCCAGCCATGCACTGGTGTTTCATGCACTCTCTGTCCACTCTGTTTACTCTGCTGGTTGGACAGATGTTTCACGCTGACTGTTGAGAGGATGAGAGGATTGAAGAGCCATTCCTCAGGCTTCAGTCAGAAAGTAAGGCTGGAATACAAAAGCCAGAACAACACTAGCAAGCCTCTGTTGCTAAAATCCATTATAAAACAGTACCATACATTTGATTATCATGCGCTTCATTATAAAATCCCTACGATGTTCCTGGGGCATCCATGTTTCCATTTAAATGATTGTTCCAAACTTTCATTACACTCTTCTATAATTTAAGAATAACTTTACATTATAGTCTGAATAATAAACCATAGGATATCAAATAAGGCTGTGATGAAAGTGGTTAACATCCATTAAACCTATTAAGTGTGTACTTGCTTACTGTAGCCCTGCAAAGTTCTGTCCAAACCTGACTGTAGCCGAACAATCATCCATCTGAATCCAACTCTAACCCAACAAAATTCTGTCTCAGCTTGACTGTAGCTTGACAAATATTTGTCCAAACTAGCCTGACAAAATTTTACAAAATTCTGTCTAAACACGGGTTTAGTACAGCCATATAGTCTAAGTCTGACTTTAGTCAAACCAAATTGTTTGAAGCTGATAACAGTGGACCAAATTCTGTCTGAAGCTCATTACGGTAGACCAAATTCTATCTAAACCCAAATGTGGCATGGCAAAATTCTGCCTGTACCCAACAGTAGGGGACCAAATTCTGTTTAAACTCAATTGTAGCCTGATCAAATTCTGTCTCGTCCTGACTGTAGTGGAACTAATTCTGTGTAAACCAAACTGTAGCCTGAGCACATCCTGTCTCAACCCCATTACTATCAGCTATACAGCTATCTCTGTATCCAACTGTAGCCCAATCAAATTATATCTAAGCTGAAGCCTGAAAAATTCTGACTAACACTAACTGGAAACTGTATAAAAATCCACATCCTAATGTTGGCTCCGCGTCAGTTCCTGTTTAAAGTAAAAAGCCTAATTATCCGCCATCTCAAATTGGATTTAATTAAGGCAGGACTAATTGCAGGCCAAAGCCAACCAAATATTTTGAACCAACCAAATATTTGGAAAAACAGAGTTCCAGTATGATCAAACCCTGACATCAGTAGTTGTTTCCTGTTGGGTTTGGGAAAAATATTTCATGCTCCACTCTACTCAAAATTTTCATTTCCAGCTAGCATTCCTCCTTTCTGCCAGCCCTTTCTCCACACCATCAGCCAGTTGTGTTTGTGCAGACAGCCCCTTTAAGAGAAGCTGAGCTGGCCTCGGTTTGTCCCCATGGACCCCCTCGCTAATGCCCCGAGCCTGACAACCTAGCTTCTCCATCCCACCACGCTGATCTGTCAAGATTACAGTACCTCGGGGTAATTGTTACATTTTTATTGAGAGGAGAAATCGATCCCTTCTCATGATTTCACAAACAAGGCCACTGTGGAGACGGACAGGGTTTTAAACTTCAACAGCCAAGGCCCGCGTCTCACCCAGCTCAGCTTGGGCCTTCCAGATGATAGACATTGTGCATTGTGCTTTAGGAATGCTGAGAAATCCTTCATCCGGACATTTCTCGAAAATGTTAAAAGTAGAAACGTAAATGCTAAGTGGCTGAAATGGAGAGGTAATATTGAAGCGGAGCTAGGAAAATAAGATGAGGGGGTGACTCATTCAAGCATTAGGCTAGAAAAGATGAACCGGTGTGAATATCTGTCTGAAACCACAGTTGGTTCCAGTGTTTGAGTATTGTCTTTGTGCGCATGCCTCTGTTTATATGCAGGCATATGGCTTTCTGTCTGTATGTGTAGGTGGGGTTGTTCACCAGGTTTCTAGATGCAGCCATTTCAGCATCAAGCATTAATACCTGCTAAGCGGTTTCTCTGGATTTGTTGCAGTGCGGATGATGTTTAAATGAGTCTTTATGCTGTGTTAAATGTCACAAACCTACAGCTCCTAATAACCACTGATCTTTAGGATGAATAACACATATCTCTACCTAATGATTAAAAGACCGTAAGGCATAAATGTTCCTGCTTTAGACTTTAGATGGATTATAGAACTTGTAGCTCCTTTTGTTCTTCATTCTTCTTCGTTTTTTTTTTTTTGTTTGGTTTTTTAATTGAACCTCTAGCGGGCTGAAGAACCCCCAAAAAAGGGTTCTCGATTGAGCATTCTTCTGTTCTTTAAGTGTGCAAGCAGCGCATGAGTGTGAATATAGATGTGATGTAATGAGCATGCTGCTAAAGCTATCCCGCTGGATTACAGTGGCAGATGCCCTGTGTATTCTCAGCATATTCTCTAATCAGCTCCCGTTGTTTTCCCTCTGCATGCTTTTCAGGCTCAAACAATGCCATACCTGCGAATGAGACACGCTCCCACCATAGCCCTCTGGGTGATTGTTTATTTCTCTCTCTCTCTCTCTCTCTCTCTCTCTCTCTCTCTCTCTCTCTCTCTCTCACGCACTCTAAGGACATGGAGCTGGGATAATGACTGTTGGCTGATTCAGTCATTTAGAACTGATGGAACACAGTCTGCATGAGCCTTCCAGTGTGACCTCATTAATCCCAGCCAAAGCTGCAGACTCAAAGTCGGGCACTTCAGAGCACATGACATCACAGCTAATGACAGGACCGTACAGCCAAAAGACTGTCAAGTTTATCAATTTGGTCTTTATATGCTCTCGCATGTTGCTCAAAATGCTGTTATCCTTATTTGTCTTCTCTTAAGTAACCATCCAGTAAGAAAACAGCCTCCCTACTCAGCAAATCAGACTTTTTGTAACGATACAAGTAGATTCTAAACCATGAACTAAGAATATCATAACGTAAGAATATGCACTGATGTTGTTTAATGAATGTATGTTATAAACACACAAGTCAAGCAGTTCCTATTAAGATGGTCACTGTAATGTGATTACAAGAATTTTAATTGTAATGTATTACAGTACTTTATTACTGTACTAGTATTTACATAACTGTGACACATTGCTTTGTACCATGTTAGTTTTTCACTTAGTATTTCACTTTTTATAGAAATGCATGTACCCAGCTTAATGGAAACGTGAAGGGTAAGATGTCATGATGATATTTGGCTCATCTTAAAGAGGGAAAAATCTTTTTTTTTTTTTTTTAGGATTTATTTTTTATTTCATTTATTTATTTATTTTTTGAGCCAATAGGTTGTTTTTAGATGCAGACATGCAGAAGTTAATGGAAGAATCTTACAAAAATGGAAGTACAAGCTTGGCGCTCTGTGTAGCTCTACGATACATTGGTCTCTGGCTGTTGTGCAGGTTGTGAGTGAAGGTGGTGTTAGTGGTGGTATAGAGGTGACTTCTCTGTATGATTCCAAATCCACCTGAAATACACAACATGGAAGGAATACTAATGCAAGATCTGTCCATGTTTGTTACATACCTGTTGCAACATTTGACCTCTTTCACTTTCACATATTTACATACAGCACACATGCTGCTAGAAGGTCATCCGTTTAATTGCCCTAAACTTTCTTCAGTATTCATTACAGCATCACAGCACATTTATTCATAATATACTTAATACCAGGATTACCTCTCTATAGCAACTAATCTCTCAAATGAAATGTACATACAGACACGCATGTGGACACACCCTAGGGGAGTGAAAGGCATTGATCTGAAGGTGGCTGTGGGTTCTTTGGTCTAGAATGAGGGGAGGGCTGATTTTATCCAAACCAAAACACGGTGCTTTTTGTCTTCACTTCACACATCAACAAAAAAAATCAAGATTAAATCGTCCACAGCTTAGAAGACGTGCATCTTAACAGCTTCACAGTTCTCATTATATTAGAGTCCACAGCATTACAGTACAGTCAGGACATGGTCAGAGAACTGCTGTCACACACAAGACATGATGTCTATCAGCATGTGCATAGTGTAAAGCTGAGGGGTTTCAAATGAAGCTCTCAAAGACAGACTTATTGCTGTAGTCTAAACGTCAAATATATCTCATGATATTAAATTGTCTTGTCTCTCCTGTGACTCCTAAGTGGCTACCTTTAAACTGTAACAGTGTTTACAAATAAACTAAAATATTTTTGGTTTTTCATGATATGAAAATATTACCGTGGCTGACAATGTACAGCTCAGTGTAAATTGTTTGGTCTGTATTCCACCACTGTGTAAATAGATCCTCTAGAATAAAATAAATTATTGTTTTTCCCCTAAAGATTTGTAAAACAGTCAGATGTTTGTGATGTCAGAGTTACACTCCTAATGTGCCCACACAATCATAATGTCACCTCATATTGTACTGTGTCTTCTCTTCACTGGTGTTGGCTGTTACACACAGACTCTCTCTCTCTCTCTCTCTCTGCCTTGTCTCCAGCTCATTCATCTCCCTTTAAACTGATGGGCTCGTCCTCCGCTTATTTCATCTCAACTCTAAACAGAGGGTCTGATGGTTGTGGGGCACACAGCTCTGTGTGTGTGTGTGTGTGTGTGTGTGGATGGGTGGGTGGGTGTGTGGGTGGGTGGGTGGGTGTGTGTCTGGGGCTCCATTCTCACTGTGGCTGGTGTAGGGAATTAAATGTCACTCATAGAGATTGATGTGTAGTGTGATAGTAGCTACAGAAAGAGCCATGGAGACGTCTGCAGGCTACAGAGCAACATCTCTCATTGTATTGGAATTCAGGATGCACACTGATGCTCATCCATACACACCACACAGAAATGCAAACTGTAGATCCAGCCTTGGAATTCAGATATACATAAATATACGTATATAGGCCTACCGTACATATCTTTCTTATTGGGGGTGCTCAGGGTACTGTATTAATCTGTATTAGTGGCCTTTGAAATACTGATATTACAGAAGCCTGCAATATGCAAATGAGTGTGGAACAATTCCAATATTAAATTGTGTATTGTGAGCTTCTTGTCAAGTCTTTAATCAGGTCTGATCTAGAGTTCACCAGTATGTTTAATTTATTGCAAGGTATTTCTCAATATCTAGCTAAAGAATCTTTTTTTTTTTTTACGGTCAAATGGCCATTAAGTACAAGGTATTCATTTTCAGGAGAGATTTCTGATTATAAGATAATCCATTTGCATAAGGAAACCGTAAAATATATATATATTATTAAAAACCTCAAAATATATATTTTGTACTCCCAGCGACCATGCAAGACCTGGTAGACCACTAAAACTGTCACCACTAAACAGTACCTGAAGCTCCATTCTTGCTTCAGATCTGAAAAATCCACTTGTGTTTCTGTTTGTCCTTCCACTGTGAGAAGACAACACTAGACTATGGGTTTTAATAAATGTGTAGCTGACAAGAAGCTATTTGAGCAGTAGGCTGGTCACAACCTCACTGAATGTGTATTACTTAGATCATGAACAAAAATGCCACCATCTTCTGATTTTATATATATATATATATATATATATATATATATATATATATATATATATATATATATATATATGAACAAAAACTCACTGTTGAACCCTATCCTACATCATTTTGACCACATTAATTAGTTGACCACATCAATTTTGTATTAGGGTTTGTTAGACACATGGACTTTAGAGAAGCAGTTAACTTCTCTACATTTTTTATAATGTTTTTATAATGTATAAATTCAGATTCAGATTCCTTTATTGATCCCGGGGGAAATTGCAGTTGTTACAGTTGCAGCCATTTATGTAAAAATAAACACTTTACTAATAATTTAAGACAATATAGAGAATTTACAGTATGTACACCAGATTTAAGTACTTAAATATGAATAAAGTTATTGTATTCATAATTACTTTATATACAGTTATTACAAACTCTTACAAGCCCTTATGCCTGATCACATACAACAACAGAGTGAGATTCTGTATGTGTTTCCATTCCTGTGGAGTCCATTTCAGTCGAGCTAGCCCACACAGCTCTCACTGATCCAGACTCCTGTGCTTGTATATTGATCTGATTATGCAGCATATGAGAAGCTTACCAATGCAGCAGCCTGATATGATGGCAGTGGACCCATGCTTTCCCTCACAGGCAGTGTCAGCATTCATCAGGGGGTCTACCTTGAAGACCCCATTGGGGCTGTGTGACCTGGCATGTAGCTGTAATTAAAAGGTTGCTCTTTTGTTGCTCTTTTCATCCGTTCACAGCTCTGTGCTTAAGTTCTGGCCTCATGCCACTCTTTATAACATTTGGCCATGAGCTTTATACAGCAGCTGTTGAAGCCAGTGGAGTGTGGGTGTGAAGCCATGTGCATATGCCTTTGTAGAGGTCAGATGTCCCTAGGATGATGGAAAACATGAAAGTTTATGTATGTATTTATTTATTTAGTATAAATAAATATACTATTTATATTTATATACTAAAGTTAGTTGTGGCATTTTTCCAAATACTAGCAAGGTCTTATTCTTTTATATGATGTTACCAAACTGGGGGGAAGAAGATCAGCATGTGCTTCCTCCAGGACACACAGAACGTTGCTGCATCTTTTCAGGCTTCCACTAATGCAGCTTGAATTGGGCAGTTGAACATGTTTTTAGGTGAAATAGAGCAAGTAAGTTTTCATGATATGTCACTATGAATTTTTTTTCCTACGTTTGATGAGTTGGAACAGACAATTGCATGATTTGTATTCAACCTTTCACATACTGCACTGTCAAAAATACGGTTAACAGGACTAATTATGCCATCTTTGTAATCAAATATGCAGTGTGAAAATGTTTTGATTGCTGACAAAATCTATGCTCAGAAAAAATCAGTGACATCACTTATCATGATAAATATTGTCAATCCTGCTCCACCCTAGTGCTTACTGCTAATTTTGTAATGTCTACTAACAGACACTTGTGTTGGCTAGCATTGAGCTGATTGACTAGGGACAGGGAGGACAATTTAGACTCAACAGCCACCGATGGCTGTGGCATCACCATGGATCAAACTCATGAGAGAAAACCCAAAGAGAGAGCAAACACTTGGACCAACAAGCATTATAGTAGTTATATAGTATACTTGTCATAGTCTACTACTTTTGTTCTTGATTGCTGTGTCACTGCAGCTGTCTGTCTTTTTAAATTATCTTTAGATGTATATGACACAGACAAAATAACAGCACATTTTAAAGGACTTCAGCTTTGAAGTAGTTAAATTCCAGTTATAAAGGCACCTCCATGAAGCCAGCTAATTCACATTAGGATTAATTATATTCAGCCGTATGCTTTAGTTATTATCGAAGGCTTTCAATCAGCACTTTGATACGAGTTTTCAAAGAGATGAGAGGAGCTCAAATAGTGGCAGAACTGTAGGTGCGTAAGACCTGAAAAACTAGTAAATTTAATCTGCCAAGGACAGCGGTCTTGAAAATCATGACAGCATATGCCAAGCATGGACAAATTGCCTGGGCAAAGAGGAACAGTGGCTTAAATCTCATCAACAGGGAGTGATGAACACTTAACAAGATAACTGCTAAGCACCACAAACCATACGGCCTCAAAAACTCACTGCAGAATTTAATCAGCACCTCTATGACCCAGTTTGAACAATAACTGCACGCCGTGGAATATAAAGCAAGGCTGCTGTTTAGATACTTCTTGAATTCAGTGCACAACGATATATACATTGCTGTAAGGACCACAAAACTTAAACCTCTGAGCAATTGAAAAATATAGTGATTTCTTTTTTTCCTGTTTGGATTTTTATTTATTTATGTGGATCTGTTTACATGCATGTTGCTGACTTAGACATGGTGATGATACTGGTAAGACACCATGACTGTGGTGTTGGTAAGGCACCATCTCACTGAAGTAGATGTGTTTGCCATGCACAAAAGTAGAAATAACTGCCATTTTGCACAACCAGGTTAGTCGTTGTTCCCATATTGCAGGATGACATTGCTAAACGGAATTCAAGGGTGCTTGCCATGACACATTCGAAGAGATCTAAACATCATTGCAGCTTTAAAGAATTACTTGAGTTCAGAGTGCAGAATAGATTCCCACCTCCATCATTCCTCAAAGATCTGTGGGCTTTTGTCTTGAGGAATGATCTAATATTGACTATACAGAGTTCAGGACTTGCATGGCAGCATTCCAAGAAAAACTGAAGGCACTGAAGACTATAGTTAGTTCTACCTGCTGTTACGTGATATAAAATATATTGCCAGGTGTTTGTGTCCAGCCCTGTGAATGCCTTTTTGTGGGCCCAAAGAGGTCTTGAAGCTTTCATGAATAGAAGGCTGTCATCGCTGCATATCTAAGGCATGTCAGTCACCTATATAGGCTTTCCAAACCCAACATTACAATCAGTACAGATTGCCTATTCCATGTGCTGAATGCCAGCTGTGTATGCTTGATTTGATTTTAATCTCTCTTTCTCTCTCTTTGGTTTTTCTCTCACTCCATGCTGACATTACCATGCATGTCGGAATCAGTTAAATAAGGTTAGTATTCTTCTACACTTCTTCTTTTTGTTTCTGTTTGCTTTGGATTCATGGTCTTGCTCTGCTGCTGCTCCTCTTCTCCTTTAGCAACCTGGCAGTGCGAATTCTTTTTAGCACTGATATGGGTTAGTTGTGTTTTCAAGGAGTCTCCTTTGTTAGATCTTTTTTGTTGATGTTCTCTGTGGGTATTTAGTCTGATTCTGCTTTGCTTTTGCTCGAAAATCAGAGACGTCTTAAATTTGAAAAACACATGAGACTCATTGACTAGTCAGGGTCACGCTTTGAAGCATGCACCACTGACAGCTGCCTTCAGGGCTGCGCTGGGCACAGGTGTATAGAAAGTGACGACGCAGCTTATGTTTGTGCTTCACAGCAGTGGTTAAAAACTACAGGTATAGACTCTTCACATACTGGACTTTTATATCCACAACATGCAGGAGCGTTGACTGATTTTAGTAGTACAAAATGATGATGGCAGAAGCAGTAGTAAGCATGCAAGAGGGAAGGTCATGATGAAGGATTTGGTGCCAAAAACAAAGGCAGATTTTGTCCGTTAGCCTGGAAATACCTTGAGATGAAACCATATCTAACGAATTGTGTAAGATGCTGAAACACAACAAAAACACTTCTGCTATGCATGACCACCCTCAAAATGAAGAATAACAAATGGCCACTCCTAGAAATGTTAACAAAATTTGCTAATGCTAATAAAATTTTGATAACTAGTAGTTATAAAAGTAGTTGTCGCCTCACTGTGAGGAGGGCCTAGGTTCGATTCCCCTGCCGGGTGACCGGGGTCCTCTCTGTGTGGAGTTTGCCTGTTCTCCCTGTGTCTGCGTGGGTTTCCTCCGGGTTCTCCGGTTTCCTCTCACAGTCCAAAGACATGCAGTCAGGCCAATTGGACATGTTACATTGCCCCAAGGTGTGAGTGTGTGAGTGTGTGAGTGACTGTCTGTGTCTGTTTGTCTGCTCTGCGATGGACTGGCAACCTATCCAGGGTGTATCCTGCCTTCCGTCTGATGACCGCTGGGATAGGCTCCAGCATCCCCCCCACGACCCTGATGGAGAAGCAGCTTAGAGAATGAATGGATGGATGGATAGTTAAAATATAGTCAACCAGCAAGAATAAATAACCATACCTTTATCCCACATGCGGTTCCAAATCCCATGATACTTTATATGGTTCCACTTTAGAATAAGACTATCCTTATAAAGTGTATATGAATGCTTTAAAATGAGATTATTAACGGTTATTAATTAGACCATAAATACATTTAAAAGCATTAATAAGCACTTATACAAATAAAAATGGCTACAGTGGCGTTATTTGCCTAATAGTGAACCTGTATTAATTTATATACACACTTAAAAATTATGGTTCTTAAAGGGTACATGATTCCATATAGAACCATAAATATTCAAATTACTCTTTGCATGATAAAAGGGTTCTTTGCATCATGAAAGTGTTCTTCAGATTGATGGAGAATGTGCTGTAGATGGTTCTATATAAAACCTTTTTGAAAAATATTTCTTTATAGCACCAAACAGGGTTCTTCTATTGTTAATATCAGGCTTCCCTCAGTATAAGAACCCTTTTTGTTGCTGTATAGAACTCTTTTCAAAAAGGTTCTATTCTCAATCAATTTGAAGAATCATTTCACAATGCAAAGAGCCATTTAATCATACGAAGAGTTTTAATTGTTCATGGTTCTATGTAGAACCATTTTCTTTACTAAAGAACCTTTTAAAGAACACGTTTTAAGTGTGTTGTAAAGCCACAGTTCTTGCTGGTTGCTTTTATTACTTTCTTCGTCAGCATTAAAAACGCACCTTCATCAGATATAACAGCTCACATTTCCCCCTTTTTATAATGTTATAACTGTTTACTAATGATTTAAGATGTATGATCTGTTTAATAACCATTAATAAACTTATTAATACATTTAAACTATTCATAAACCGCTCATAAAGTTAGTGTTATTCTAAAGTGGTACCCTGTACATTGACAGCAGAAGTGGCTATACGCTCTAACCTCCTGGCAGACCTGGTTTTAGGGCTCTGAAGCAACCATATGGGGGTTTGTGTGGTGGCAGGGCTTTAGCTCCTCAGCACTGCTCATCGTGCTTGGTCTGTATTTGATCATTCCTCCGGCATCTGTGATGAGCTGTAGGTGTATGCTGCTCTGAACTGTGCAGCGAATCCCAAATAGTGTGCTAACTACCCCGCCGGGACTGAAGTGAATGAAGTCTGCGTTTCCTTTCTGCAGATTGAATATTCATCCTCATATTTCAGTGCTCAATATCCAGCCGATCTCAATAAAGCAGTCTATAGGAAGCTTAGTGGCGGCAAAGGAGGTGTTAGCCATGCTATATGAAGGGTATTTAAATGAGTATGTGTGCAGTAAAATTAGTAGCGTCAAGTTAAATTGAACCTGCCTGAACCTGAAATAAATTTACTTCTACATATATTGTAATCTGTGCGTTGCCTATGTACACAGAGTGTAAACTTGGGATGTGTAGCTTTCCATTTTGATGTTGCTTTTGTTACCTTACAGCTTGTTGATTTTATCCATAGGTCTGCTCTAAGCACTGACCATGTGCAGGATTAGTTTTATCAGAGGAGTTCTAATAATGTAATTTGTGCATGATTTGATCAGCCAGTTTGTACGGGATAAAGGATCAGTGTATGTTCCCCAAATAGCCTGGATTGAAACATCATGCGGATGTTTAATTCAGCAATTTACCACGGAGACCACACATCCAAACAATAACCTCTCAGTGTGCAGGTAAACGGCAAATATGATGCACAAAAAAGGCAACACTAGACAAAGTAGCTGGCTTTACAGCAAATGTTGTGGATTTACCTGATTTCATTACATTGCTGTGATGTTGATCTGAACAGGACTGTTACTGAAGGAGCTCAGAGTATGGTGAATTATAGAAAGGAATTCACTCTGGAGTTATTATTCAGCAGACGTATAAAAACTGAGGACATGGCAGAATCATATTGAATTCAAACCATTTAAATGTAGAGCACCTACCCAGGTAAACTAATCTAGCTCAAATAGGGCTTTAGAAGTTGGTTGCGTTACCTCATGATCATAGTAATCCCAATTAGAAACATACGCTCATCAGTTCATAAAAACTTCCTCCATCTTTAATGTCCGTTTTTCGCGTTCAGGTGCAGATTTCCTTTTCTTAGTAACAGCTTCATTATCCACGCATCCTTTTAGACCTGTAGTATTGTTGTCTTCTCATAGTGGAAGGAGGAACAGTAACATCTGTGGATTTTTCTGGCAGATCTGAAGCGAAAGTGGATGTTCGTTTTCTCCTGCCATTCAATGATGAAAGCTTTCAGTTTGGTTTATCTGATGGTGACAGTTTTGGTGGTCTACCAGGTCTTGCACAGTTGTTAAGAGTCCTAATTTCTCTGTATCTGTTTGAAAATTTCTTGAACTCAGTGTATCCATCATGAACATTGTTTTTGTAATGTTTCTATTAGTAGATTGTGTTTTTGTACTATCAGCATTTTTTGGTGGTTTAAATTTTCATGAGGTTGTGCTCTTTATATCAGCTTTGTTTACTCATTCTTTTTATTGCCATCTCCATTTATATGTGTGTGTGTGTGTGAGTGAGAGATAAAGCCAGGGAAAGCAGATCATGAACTTTTGGCTGCCTCAATTTAACTCTGTCACAGTGTCGTAGGTGTTAAGCCAATATAATTGTGTGCTTGTTTATTTCCTTTCATCACGCGTGGGTGTGTGTGTTTGTGTTTATTTTTCTTTTTTTTTAATCAATCTCTGAGCTCATTAAATGGTTCTCTCTGTAGACCCTTCTCCCCATTCTTACTATCGGTACATGGGTTGAGTAATTATCTTTGACATTGATACGCCACACACACACACACACACACACACACACACACAGAGGAGTTGAATAATTATTTTCGACACTGATGTGCGTTGTATAGATACCTCCCTACAACACACACTCACACACTTTTCCTCAAACCCTTTAATCAAACTGTTTTTTTTCTGAAGTCGTTTAATGTTGCTATAAAGACATCCCCATTCTTTCCCATTACTACAACACTGGAGCAATTAGACCAAGACAGCTTGGTCAGATTGTTTCAGTTTATTGCCGTTACTCCTGATACCTGCGTCACACACCATTTACATTATATATCCAAATGTTTGTAGATACCTTCTCTTCCAAGTTTGTTCTGAAATTAAGGGTATTGAGAATTCATCCCTGCCCACAAGAGCATTAGAGAGTTGTCTTGTGGGGCCAGATGTGATCTCACGTGATGAGGATTCACATCTGTGGACATCTTTTTAAACTTTTGATGCTCCTTCTATTCTGTGCTCTTTTAACATCTCGAATACAATCAATAACACAAGTAAAACCATCCAGCTACCAAAATTGTATCATTAGCTAACAAATGGTTTCTTCTCTTACAAGAAGTAATGTTCCATTCTTACTGCATAGAATGTTTTTCGCACATGGGACACAACAATGAAATGCTCATTTGGAAGTTTGATGTCACTTTTCAGCAGTTCTATCTTACATGATATCGATGGACTAATGAGAGACTTATTGTCCATCAAACAACATTTACAAGTGCACAGTCATTGTTACTTTGAGCTCCGCATTCACAAGACGTTGGACTGGTTTAGAAATTTCATGCTCAGTTTGTTCTCACCTTAAAATGTCTTTCTCGTGGATGTCATCAGACATTCTTATTACAAGATCACATCCAGCCCCACGAGACGAGGTCAGGTAATGTTGCATTATTAGTTATTAGTAATTGTTATTAGTTATTAGTAAAATGGCATTTGTCTCATCTCAGATGCAGTTGATGGAGTTCCCCTTATCCACAGCTTAATGCTGGGTAGCTTTATACCTCTCTAGCTGCCTCTTGGCATTGGGTGTGGTGACCTTTGATGATGGGTGGTTGTTCCAGAGTGTCTCGTTGGCAGTTGGCAGTGATTTGCTATGGATATATTGCAAGCTGCACAAATGACCCTTATACATGTGTCAGGAGTGGGTGCACCTTAAAGTAGCTGAATTCACTAATTATGAGTGTCTGTGTACGTTTTATTTGTATATATAGTCTAAATGAGCTGCTTCTCTATACCTTCAGATTTTTTTTCAGCTGCTCATTGTTACATTTTTATAACACACTGACAACTAATCAAATGATTCTTTATGTGCAAAGCATTGAATATGTATGATTCATGTAAAATGTATGACTCACTCGCAGATTTACTGAGCGAAAGGATTATTGTTGCCTAGTGTTGTATCTCTGCATAAAAACTGCAAAGGAACCATGGTTTACATGGCATTGATATGCTTTTCCATATATCACAGCAGAGGTGTAGAATATTTTAATTACTTGTATCAGTTGTGTATGTGTGCATATTTATAGGGATCTTGAGAAATGAAATGCAGCAGCTAAAGCTAAAGGCTATGTGTGTTTTTCTTTCTGCTTTACTATGTAATGAAATGTGTGTAACATGAGAACCATGGAAGAAAAGAGAGCTATAGCAAGTAGTTGAGTGCAAAGAATCTGGGACAATTAGACGTATTCCACTTGGGTGGGTGGGTGGGTGTGCGCGCATGTGTGCTTGTACTTGTAAGTTTTTGTTCTCCATTAACTCCCCAGAGTCGAATGATATGGAGAAGACTTAAATAATAATAATAATAACAATAATTTATTCGTGGGTGACAATTCCATATTTGCAGATAGAAGACTGCTGCTTTTCAGTGATGGTACACAAGTAAATTGAAGAAATTTAGGTCAGACTTATGCAAATTTGGCTTTGAATGTTTATCATGCTCATCGCATTGAATTGGCAGCTGTTATGCATGTTTTCTTAACTAACGAGATATAGCACTGTGAGATTCCACCCGACACGCCGCCTTTTGGGGACTCCTTGGTGCTTCCAGGCCTTGTCTGTAGGAATAAAGCTGCATCCAATATCCTACAGGCATAGTGTGTGGGTGCTACCAAGTCAAAGGACTCATTTAGCATCTCTGCAAGATCTTTAAGGTGTGTTGTAGCATGGTCAGGATGTTACCCTGTAAGAGATTGAAAAATACTGAAGCTAATTTGAAATGTGTGAGTTTTTTCCAAGATTTTTAATACACTAAATCCAGTATTACATGTATACTTCTAGCCAATGATGACTAGGCTGTGTCATTGTCAGGCTCTCTCTTGGCTTGTGCAGCTGGTTGGAGAAGAACTGCAGCCGCACCACCTTATGTCCTGTGAAACCGTGACAAGCGGGTAACGCAGACACAAGCTGAATAAAAATCTAACTACCATGTATTGTAGCGAGCCAGATGGCTTGTTTTAAGTAAAGCTAGCTTTATGACTTACTGCTTCCTACCACCAATCAACATGAAATGTGGTCATTTTACTTACTTTTATGTTGAATTCTATCTTTTCCACTAGATAGTGATGCATCAAACATTTCCATTTTAAAGTTATATATACTTACACAAATATGTGGGTTATTGTTTTTGCTGGACCTTCTCTTTAAGAAGGATATTTTTATGGATATTTATTTTTGACATCTCTGATTTTTAAATGGTTACAGGCTTTACAGGGTGGCTCTAATTAGAGCTTGGACACTTTTAGTGTGTTTTGTTCTTTTTTTTTCCCCTCCTTTTTTCTCCTGACTCAGTAATATTGTACACATTGCTGCTTTAACATAGATTTACATGCTGTTACTGTAGTTATACTTACAGCAGTACCTGATCTGCAGTGCAGAGCCCTCCAGACCTGAAGTTAGAAAATCCTGCTGCAGCATTTTGTGACTTAAGGTTTTTGGTTTTGCAGGAAAGTCTATTTAGCTTGGGTCTTTAAAGGGATGCAGAAGCTTCTTTGCTTGTCCCACCCCTCCAGGGGTCTCTCTTAGGGAGCTGCAGCTGAATGGAGTCATAGACTAATGAGATATAGATTAAAAAGCAAACTAATTAAAAGACTCATTAAAAGTGGAGGGAGACGTCGCCCCCACATAGAGAGAGTGAGTGAGAGAGAGAGGGGTATGGCCTGTGAGAAATCAGCAACAGGTCTGACACTTTCTCTATGTATAAACTTTGTTCATTTTTTTTTCTCTGTTTCAGTCACTTGAATGAGAGTAAGCGACACTTGAATAGTCAATGGAATAAGAGGGAAATACTCAGGAGCTCAGGAGTAAACAACCACAAGCCTTAAGTGTTCAGCTCATTAATGAGTGGGTAGTGTGGTTTTGGAGAGTATATGAGTTTAAGGCATAAAGGGCACCTTTATATGGTCACAGAGAGGAGCAGTTTTTTAACTATACAATAATTTTTTACATTTAAAAAAATTTAGTATGAGATTTTGAAGACTACACCCTGTAACGCGGAGCGAGGAGGCGGACGCATACTCTGAGATAAGTGAGATTTATTAGGGGCAAATCCAGGGTCGTGGTCAATACGGTCCAGGGTCATAGAGCCAATACGGACAGAACCAGGTACAAACATGATGAGCAACACAAACCGTTCAAACAACAGACGAACATCGAACAGAGACTGATGCATCAAACAAGGCAAGGACAAAGACCAGCAAACACAAGAGGCAAACACAGGGCTTAAGTACACATGATAAACGAGGGACAGGTGCAAACAATCAGGGGCGGAGTTACAAAACAAGGGGCAGGACTACAGATACCAAAACAAACACACATGGACTAAACCAAAACACAAACACATGGACAGGACTGGGAGGGGCCAATCGTGACACACCCCAACTTATTGTAAACGCCCCTGAAATCAAAACTTGTAGAGGGTGATGCTCAGATTTAGCCTACAATAACATTGACTTTAAATCAATAATTGTAAAAAGAATAGGGTGAAGTTAGTTAACTTTTTTTATTGACTGTAATTATGAACTACTCTTAAGAACATAGTTGGTTGTTAATGTGGTGATTTATAATATATTATATTTAAATACGAAATACTCAATGTAAAATATTGCTCATTGCACTTGTTTGATCTTTGTGATTTGCTTATACACTTTAGAAGTTCTCTTTTTTTTTTTCTTATTAATGCACATATTTGCCATGATATAAGCAATCAGGCTTTAGCGTTATGCACATAAGCATATAGAAAACATAAATACATTGTTTGCACTAGACAGAGAGCAATGACTTACTACTTTGGCTTCTTCACTTTCTTCCTATTGGTTGTGTGCATATTGAAATGCTGTCGGTCACTGGTGGACAATAAAATTGTTGACGCATCATTTTCCCCTTAAAGCTTAGCCCAGGTGTTATGCCATGATTATTATATCCTGTTATTCGATTTGAGAATGAGGCACAGGGAAGGTCAGTAGCTGGACTCAGAGTAGTCCCGAGTTAAGAAGATCATGACAGCTGTAAGTATCTTCCATGAAGCTTTGAGAATCCAGCTAGATTCCCAGGATACTGTGTCCCCAGGATGCCTTAGATTCACCAAACTAAGGGCTACAAACTCAGTAACCAAAAAAGGGCAGTACTCCACACTTAAACAAGACAAAGGTTTATGTTTTACACAGGACTCGTGTTCTACACTCTTGACTTATTGAAAAATGTTTGAATTACAGAATTTGCTTAGCTAGCTAATCAGTTCTCTGAGGCTCCCTAAGTCAAATGCAAGCATGTCTGTATTGAAAAATTTGCTCCTTATTGTTCCGTGTATCACCTTGATGACCCTGTGACATTAACCATGGCCCTGGAAACACTTTCAGTGGTTCCATTACTATATGTTGAATTGAGATGATATATATAGGGAGCTGAAAATAAGGGCCCTGGGAAAAAAGAATCATGGAAGTCTGTGAAATTGGGTCTGATTCTCAAAGCTTAAAGGAGGGAACTGATGACGGCCATCAAAATGGCCTTATGACCTTCTTAACATGGGACCACTCTGAAGTTGACTAGTGACCAAGAAGAATAGGCCATGGTAAGGTAGCTCATGGCTTGCTAACTACCAAGCTAACAGTCTAAAGTAACCAAATTTAGCTGGTATCAGGGTCTCCCTGAAGGGTAAATGGTGAGGGCAAGTTGACAAGGGCGTGTTAAAAACTAAACTGAAATTGAGGGTAAATTGAGGATGTGCTTAAAAAGTCTGTCATTCGCAGTAATGCCAACTTTGGTAATGTTTCACAATGTTGGTAATATTGTGACATTATGATAAAATTGATGAATGGCCTTCACAGAATAGATTCTTGTTTTCACTTGCTAGAATTTTTATTAGAGTGTTTAATAAGGGAATCCATTTGGAAGCAGAATGTAAATGAACACAATTTTAAATTGTATTTGCTGAACATCAGAATATGTTTATTTGTAAATAGTCCAGGGGCATGAATGTTATTCTAGCTTTCATTTTGAGGAAATATGATTGATTGCAATGTGGGAACATGAACATTTCCCATGAAATGTTCAATTGAGGGATCTTAAGACTCTGGGAATATCCAAAATTAGTAAGAGGCAACATAGGGCCCCGGAAACATATTGTTGTTACCTAGAAAATAATAAATAATAAAGGGCCTAAGGAGTATACGGCTCTGGAAGCATATGCGTTTGACACTAATTTAAGCATCCAGTTTGCCAATCCATTGCTATTTGTTAGGGTATAGACTTCCTTTGCCTGTTAGCTACATTAGCCTTGTGCTGCTGTGCACAATTAAAAAGGCAAATTTCAGACACCAAACATGTTTTGCTTTTGGCGTAAGGGGGAAATTTGGCTGTAGCTATGAAGCTGATGTTGCAAAAGGGTAATGGAACTTCATGCCCCATCACTCAGCAATCTGAATGCCTAAGTCATCACTCACTTGTTTCAAATGATGTCAGCTTGTTAAGTAATCTCAAGTAGGCTTGCTTATGTGGTTTCTGACACTGTATAACCTGTTATCCTACCAATTTAGAACAAGAATCGAACTTATGCTACTGTTTTAGCTACAGTGGTCAACAAATGTGGACTTTTGTTACATTCTAAAAATACCATTTTTTTCAAGAGGAAAAAGAGTAACACACTGTATCCGTGTGCTGCTGCGAGTCACCTGTAAAACCTGAAATAGTCATTTTGTAGTCAGAGGTGTCTAGTCAGTTCTTTGGATCACATCATGCACATTAACATTACACACAGATTTGGCGCGATGTTTAGGTCTCAAAGGCAAAATCAATATTACACTAATGACAATTCACTTACATCCCAAGTTGTTCGTTTTTTTTTTCATGAGCTCATCAATGAACACAAGCTTACCAACACCATTATAAGAAAAAATGGCCCCAGACTTTGTTGTTTCCACTGCCGCGCTTTACCGTAATCTTATTGCAGTCTGGTTGCAATTTTTCAAGCTTTCTCCACACAGTCTGCTGTCTGTTTTCTATTCTGCTATAAGTGCTTTTCTGTGAAACAAACATACTTTTTGAAATGTTTTGTAACGTGACCTAATGAACTGTCAATAGTAAACCGAAGGTTAAGTTCTTTTCAAGGCCTCTGTAATTACTGCTGTGAATTTGGTGTCAGGGACTGATTGTGTAAATTACTCCTTTTAAAGACCAGGAAGAGTTTAAGCAACCAGAAAAAAACTTCAAACATGTTGGTAGTTGCTGGCTTGGATGTTAGTAGTAGGCACATCTGCATCTGGGAGCAACAAACCATGATGCTAAACATACAATTTTAATAATGATTAAGTTTCCGTTACTGTTCGTCTTGCAGTTCCAGTCCAAAACTAAAGAAGCAAAGTTTGGACAGCAAACATGCCTTGGCTGTTTTGGGGATATAGGCAAAATTGTGTAAATTAAACCAAACTGAACCATATTTACAGTGCAAATGTTTGGATGTGTAGAGATGTGCTGAGCATATGGTAAATAAAGGCGTGGTAGTCATCTGTGAATGTCTTTATGTCCTAACGTCAAATTCACACACTCCAGCTGGACTTGTTCACATGTAATTTCAAACAGATTTCATATATGTGCCCAGCCCAAGCTGGAATATTTTTTGCTGTCCAGATTTGAATATGCAAATTCTGCATGCATGCATGCATGATTAATGAGGCATTTCAATGCAGAGACACTTGTTTTAATGCCATACCAACAGGATTGTGTGAGTGGGACACTGCATGCCATACCCCAACTGTGCTTTAAATCTATCTTATAGACTGTTCTGTAAGTCGGTCCATCAAAACATTTTGGACACTCTGCCTTATTTTGAAATTGTTTCAGTAGTTTTTTTCACTACCAGCTATTCACTAATATTTGACTATGTTTATACAACACCCAGCTTAATGTTCATCAGTGTCTTCCTTGCGGTGAAAAGCAGGTTTTGCCTAAATAATGATTTGACGATTGTATGTTACAAACTACTGTAAAAACACACATTTAAAATCTTTTCTCTCCATTAAGTTGTTTAACAGCTCAAAGGTTTGAGTGCTGACATCAAAACAAGGGAATAAAATGGTGTATGATGTTATTCCCAAGATAGTACTGTCATGAATGTTGTCACAATTATTTACATTCCATGTTTTCCTCTAAATAAACCTGATTTGTCATTGATGTTAACCTAAAATCAGACCTAATCTTTTTACCTTGTTAAATCATGTCCCTAATTATTTGATCAGTCATATATGCAGTACTGTGCCAAAGAAATGTATATTAGAGAATTACACAGAAATCTCAGCATCTAAATGTAATACAGTTTTTAGCATTTAGTTTGTCTGTCCTTTGTCTTCTTTACAGCTTCCATTCTTTTTAGGAGACTTGTGTTGGGTAATTTACCACAACATCACTGTGATGAAAAATTTAGAAATGTGTGAAAAACATGCTCTTAATTTATGTGAAGCAGTATACCCCAGAAACTGAAAAAGGACTGCACATTTAACTTCTAAAGTCAAATAGATTATTAAAATTTAATTAGAATCAATTTAAATATTTTTCAGTTATAGAAACAAAGTAATTAGTAGAATGAAAGAAAAATAATCTCAACATGTTCTTACATTCAAACACACCACCTCACACAAAGGCTTGACTAATTCAAAAGCTTAAAAACTAAAAAAAAAGAAAGAAATCAACAGGCTGAAAAAGTTGAGAGAAACACTGGTTGGAGAGAGCACCCACAGTTGTTTTCCCATCTAACAGACTTGATCAAAGGAGTTATAGCTTTATTCAAATTATATCAAAAATAGACCATCTATGTGTACAATTGCTGGTTCATAATTGCAAATCAAAACTGTTGTGATGCAGACTTGGATTGGTTCAGAAACTAAACTGAACGCCCACCCCGTCATTGGTGAGATTGTCAACAAAGATCGTGTCCATCATGTGCGTCTCAGTGGAGTCAACAAAAGCCACTCCGTCAGGCCCAAGGGCTAGAAGGTCCCCTGTATGGTCAACTTTCACCCCATACCAGGATGGAAATACAGAGTTCTGAGTCTTGTAACAAAGGCCTTCGCTGTGTCTGTTAGGATAGATTAGAGCAGCATCCTTCTCAAGGAGCATGTCATAAGCTTCACAGAGAAATAAAAGCCAAATAACTAATCCTCTTTGTTAGAAATGTGTTAAGCAGCATATTCTGTATTAAATGGATTTAAATTTGATTTCAGGAGGTGATCTACAACCCATCACTTGCTTTCAGATATTTTTTCATACTTTCGAAGTTCGCTCTTTGAAGTTAACTGGATTTTCTCCAAGTAATCCCAAGCACATTCAGAGTTGTTGAGGTCTGGACTTTTGTCCAGTTTGTCAATTTTCTTTATTTTTGTCTTTCTTTTTCTCAGTAATGGCTTCTTGACAACTACATACTCTGTCAAGACTCATAGCATTGTCTTGTCACAGTGGAAGGATGGACATAAATGCCTTTGGATTTTTTCAGATCTGAAGCAAAAGTCGAATTTGATTTTCTCCTTTTTCCAAGATGAAAGCTTTAACTACTTACTTACATCCTTATCCTCAGAAATATATCTCCTAATCAAAGAATGAATTTCTGATTAAATTTTTCATGGACATTTTGATTGGAAATTAAACCCTGCCATCTTCCATCAAAATGACTTGCCTCTAAAATGTCTGCTGAGTTTTCAGTACATTACTGTGCATCAGTAGGTGAGTTAAAATATTAACCAGTTATGTTTTATCTTCTCCCACCACCCCCATCCAGCATCGAACTAGCAGCTCAGAGACCTGAAATATGTCACAGTACTGAAGTAAAATGCACTGATTTCTCATTAACGTTGACTTGAATGCATTGTTCAACAACAAAACAAGTTTGTCTTAAAACATTTCAGAAAGCTAAATGTCCCCAAACTTTTGGTGAGCAGTTTAGATGCACTATAAGAGTATTTAATTATGCTGAGAGGCCCTTTGAATACAGTTAAACTTTGCTGTTGCTGCTTGTAGTGTTACAATAATCTGCTCTTTAAGGCAGAGGGAAAAACCTCATGCAGTGATTTCCTCGTGTTTCTCTGCCTCACACGTGACTTTGCTCTGATTGCATTTGATTTTTATGCTAATGTGAGCACAGATCTCATTAATGTTGCTGGATTTTCGTCAGCTGCGCTTGCATTCTTATACATGTTCTCATTGTCAGCACTGCAGACGCAATTATATCAGATATTAGAAAATAACTCTCCACAATTAGGGACAGCAGAGAGAATTAGCTTCATATAGCCAATAGGTTTGCATCTGTGTCATTCTTTTTGTGTGTAAGAGGGAGAGAGAGAATCAGCGTGGCTGGAAATGCATGTTTCATTAGTCGGAGCCCTGATGTACTTCCCATGCTTCACTGGAAAAGCAGCAGAACTTCAAACTGCAGCTTTGCTGTAATCAATGACAGCACTTTTATTAAGACTCCAGTTAAGGGGGTTTTGTATTAATCCTTATTCCCCTCCCCCTCCGCCCATTTTTCAGAAAGTCAGTGACCCGCTCCAGATCAATGGCCGCTCAGCTGAGGAGAGAGGAAGACGCATCTGAGCCATTTCTTGCTTTCACATATTTCATTGATCATGAAAATAAAATCAGTAGTTCTCGGTGTGTGTGTGTGTGTGTGTGTATGTCAGAGAGTGATATGATTCCTTTTTAGTATGAATGATAAAAAATCAAACTCAATGATGCGCACGAGACTTGGTTTATAACCTATGTTGAGGGGTCATATAAGAACTTGAGAAGAATAAGCCCCCCAGGATAGGATGCTGCAACATATTATGCCACAAAATATAATACAAAATTGTATTAAGCACAGTATCTATATTCTGTAAACTCTTAAAATGGGCAACATCATGTCCAAAAAGAAATCTACTATTTAACTAATCTACTACCAAATGTACTGTTTTTGTGACCTATTATGAGCCAATCAGACACAGGAATTTGAGAGACACCTCTGTGTGTACAAGCTGCTTTCTAGCCTTAAAAAATGCAGAATTGCAGAGCAGTTGTTTGAGTAGAGTGTACGAAGTATATATTCTCTATAAACTTTCACCTGAAAAATGAGTAATTAATTATTACTAAATTGAATATCATAACATTACATACACAGAAGGAGTTCAGTGATAAATGCATGCAAGCAGGTGGCTCATTATTTAGATACTTTGTCAGTTAACTGAATGAAGATATACTATACTGCCTTTGTTCATAGGGTAGCATTCACTTTCTTTGAGCTAGGTAGTCATCTGCGAAGAATTTTCTCAGCTCTCCAACCACTGCTCATCAACCATTGCTATCAAGCTTTCTGTTCTTTAGCAGCACGTGGTGTATTTTGAATTTGAAATGCTAGCTTTCAAGAGATGTGCCTAGATTTGTAAAAACAAGACCATGGCAGTGTACAGTAAGCTGTTTTCTATTCCTTTCCAAAACAAACCTGTGAAATATCAGCTTGTTAGTTACCACATTTATGGTCTGTAAATTTAGGGCTCTTTTGCTTTAAAATACCAGAGTAGATGTCTCCTTTTGCATCAGAGGTAAGACATAATTGTCAATACATTTTTTTTCATGCCCACCCTGGTATTATGCTTTAGTTAGGTTAGGTTGGCTTTCTTTTATCATTGATTTTCAACCAGCTCTAAAAAGTAAGAACAGTTGTTTAAATAAAGAGAGAGTGCAAATGGAAAACTGTAGCCCTTCCGTTTGAAGTGTCATTTTGACTGAGCAAAAGCGGTGCTGTGTGTTGATTGGGTTTCTGTATCTATGTGAATAGAAGTGTTGTAACCGGTGTGATGATGACTGCACTTCTCTCAGGCTGTAGCCTGATGTGATGACATTGCAGAGTAAATGTAAAGAGTAAAAAATAAATAAATAAATAAATAAATACTCCTCCCCCCACAAAAGTTATTTCTAAGTCTCTGGGCTCGTTTTTAAAGTACTTTTCCTTCTGACGTAGTTTAGGTAATGTCTTTAATGTCTTTTTGTCTGATGTGTTAAACATACTGAGAACAGCTTAGCTATTCATGTTGGTTGCTGTTGTTTTGCATGTATTAAAAGTTTGCTTAGTAGTCAGTGTGGATAGTTCACTATGTACGTCTTTGCGTATATAGACCTAGGTCTTGCATAAACCTGCCACCCTTCCAAAACCACCTGCCACCTATTTACCTCCCATGGTATAACTTTCTAGATCTGCCCATGGTTGACCTAATTTTTTCTCACAGGGAATAAGTTATCTATGCATTTATACCAGTGCAAGTATATTGTGTTAAGTATTTGATCATAGGTAGTTCTGAATTTGTTATACATTTGGTTTTTGGACTTTTAGGACAGTGAATCTCCCAGATCATGGACAAAAGGTCCCCCTTAGCATTCTAAGCATTCATCCCCTGAAATTAATTTGTCTTGTATTTTTATTATTGACAGAAACCTTTTCGCTGGAGTCGCTAGTATTATATTTTAGTTGTACTGATCATTGTTATTTACTGTCATTTACTGTCATTTGTTGCAGCTTATTACAAAGAAGCAAAACAAAGGCCTTAACTATTACTTTAAGCTGTAGTATGTGTTGGTGTTCTTTAACACATATTGGAAAATATGGACTAGAAAATATGTTATAGAATATTAATTCTGAAAAATGAATTGGTGCTAGGGGCTTCTTTCTTGTGGTAGATGGGGTATTTAGTCTTGTTTTGTAAGGAGCATGTAATAATGTAATAAGAATGCCAACCTTAAACCTAACTTCAACTTCATTAACTGAAAAGTTATACTTTTAACTTTGCAGTTTTAAACAGTGGCATTTTTTGTGTAATGTTCTTTAGAAAACCATGAGAATTTTGTTGACTCTAATATTAGGGTGTCCCTGTTTTTCTCTGCTTTTTCTCCAGTTTTTCTACAAAGTCAGGACGTTTCCTGATATGTGCCCCATGTCTGTCTGTCAACATCAATGTTGTCATTTCTAAGTGTTTATTGCAACTGCATAATTTCCTATAGATTTTACACGCATGAGTGCACACATGTGCATGTGTATTGGAGGCTATGTGGTTAAGCGCTTTGCTTCATTTATCAGGAGGATTAAATGATTCAGATTAAATTATGCTAATATGGTGTGTACATGTCTCATGTAATCTCTCTCATACCAGATGAGGGAATGGTAATGGTAGAGCTTTAGTGAGTGGCCCTTAATGAACTGGAATGGCTGTATGTTGAGCAGTGTCTCAGCGGTGCAGGTTGAGTGGTTTGTTCCAGTCATGAGGGTTGAACTCTGGTGGCCACTGTATGAGTCTAAGGAATGGCTGTAGAGAGAGAGAGAGACGGGCTGAACCCAAGAAGGATTTATTCAATCAACAGCCAACAGGTTTGCATCAGTCTCATTAATTAAAGGTGCACCCTGGCCAAAATGAAAAATGTTTTCATCTGTTGTGAACATGCCTTACCTCCTGCAGTGGTTGCCATTGTAGTCTCAGGAATGAGATCTTTCTGGTTTATAGATCAAGAAAGCCCTCTTCTGATGATGTTTTGGGCTAGATGCATGAGGTCAGGCTGTTTTGAGCTTTTTTTTTTTCTCCTGACAGAAATCAAATCGCTAATGCTACTGTTGGGAAGCAGAATATCATGTCAATGTATTTATTAGTTTTTGGGATGCATAAATCTGGTCCTGGAGGGCTGGTGTCCAGCACAGTTTTGAGGTTTCCCTATTTTAACATACCTACTAAACCTATCAATTTACCAGAGAAGTGTAATCAGGTGTGTTGGAACAGGTAAATCACAACTGTGCTGTGAAACCAATGAGGTCAAGTAATATAGTTCTGGGTTGCACAATATATTACATGACAAACAACATATTGAGTGTTAGTTTTAGGCTTGAATTCCCCTTTAACTTTATGTGAAAGAGAGGTGGTGGTTGTTGTTGCAGGAAACTGCTTTTACTCAACAAACTGTAATATGCTTTTAGGCTGCTTTCACACCAGATAAAAGTGGCCCAAATCTGATTAATGTCAGTTGCTCCCAGACGGTTCAGTTTCTTCTTCGCCAGCATCGCAAGAGCCATCGTGAAGTTTCTTTGACTGACAGATGGGCTCATCACCCAGAGTGTGTTTGAGCTTGCTGTAAAAAGGGCATGGTCACTTCTTTGGTTTGTGTCCTCAGATTTTTGTAACTTTGCTTTCAGACTTTCTAGCTGTTATTTGACGTTGCACCCTCACTCTCCTACAGCTGTATTTGACCATTTCTTCCGAAAGTCTCTTCTATTTTTTTTCTTACAGAAACACCAGCCTAAATGTTTGAGGTCACAGCAGCATGAAATTATGACCTATGTCTAGTTCAATTGACATAGAAGTCGCATAAATTCTGATCTGGCTGTTCAGAGTGAGTCGCATTGCTGCATATTCAGGGCTCTAGACTGTGACCTAGTTTCTCAATGGTGTGACTAAAAAAAATCTGAGGTCGCACCAGTGTGACCAGCCGTTCGAGGGGGGAAAAAAAGTCTCCACGACTCTGAAAGTCTCCCTGTGGTTCAACAACAGACACATATTAGGCCCATATCGTGGTCTAAACCAATCAGAGCGGGACCCCGATTGGCCGTGGTCCAGATATTCCTGTACGTGTGTGTACGTTTGAAAATGAGTGTGCTGCAGTCAGACAGAGAGAAGTGAGTAGCTTTGGCCCATCAGATCAACAGAGTGGATGTAGCTGCGGATGATGAGAGAAGATCAAAAGAACGATTGACAACTTTTTTGTTAAGAATGTTAAGTTAAGGCCTGATCCGTACGAAAATCATAACCAATGCTCTGACACGGAGCCACCAACCTCCCGGGTTATGTCAAGCCCTGGTCCGGAGATGGCATCAGATAATGAGCCACATACAATTGACTCCGAGCCAGAGCCCACTGAAATTAAAAGGGGGAAAGTGTATACATTTGTATGTGGCTTGACCAGTTTCCCTGGCTAAGATACAGTAAAGCCCATAATATAATGCACTGCATTTACTGTAAAGAGTGTGGGAAGACCATGGATGGCAATAGTGCATTTGTGACTGGTTCTAATACATTTTGAATTAAAACCCTGAAAAAGCACAATGCATCTATAAAACACATCACATGCCGCAGTAAATGCACTGCCCGAGTGTCCCCTCTCCCCGCTGCCTTTCAGCAGCAGGCAGCAGCAAACAGATCATCAGACGAGGCCGAGATCACAATCAAGTTGAACGTTGTCTACAATATTGCAAAAGAAGAACTTCTCTTTGTTAAGTTCAAGTCCGAAATAATTCTTCAGAAGAAAAATGGGTTGAAAGTAAACCCAACGTACAGCAATGATGTCACGTGCACCCAATTTATACGAGTCATCGCATATACATTGAAAAAAAGACATCTGTGCAAATTGCGAACAATGTGTACATGGCATTCCTGATCAATGGAGACACAGATATCGCCACAAAGGAATGCGTTATTGTGTACGGTCGTATCTTGCGAAGAGGAAGACTGGTGAATATATTGATTGGACACATTGAGGTTGAGCATTGCCCAGGCCTAAGGTAAGCCATGTCATGCCTATGTCAATAATATGCCTACCGTCTCGTTACTGCATTAACCATATATAATATTCTTATCATTGAAAATGAAAAAAATAAATAGAATAGAAATAAAAGTTGATTGCATTATAAACTCTTGATCTGGGAAGTAAATGGTATTATCTTTTTTATTTGTTTAATTAGGAATTTATGCTGCCTCAAAGAAAGCATTTGCTGCTCTTGGGGACCAGTGCAGTAACTGGCAGGATAAAATCATTGCTCTGGGTGCTGATGGTGCTGCTATCAATTTGGGCAGCAAAGGGGGTGTCGTAGTGTCGTTGTGCAGCAAGAGGCAGGTGACCACATTGTGCCTTTCCACTGTATGCCTCACAGGTAAGACAAGAAGATTAGGTATGACTGACACCCTAAAGTCACTGTGGGTTATTTTCTTTTATAGAGCAGATGTATCTACATTTAAAATTTGACTGTCTTTTCAGATTGCAATTGGCAATGTTGGCAATGTTGTCAGTGAAGAGGGACAATCCAATGATGGGGCAATTGTATGACCTTCTACATTTAATTTGGAAGACTTACCATTTCAGCCCAAAATCAGTGAGAGAGCTCAGGGTCATTGGGCCTGACTTGGGGGTAAATGTGCTGATGCCCAGTGGGGTGAAGGGGACAAGGTGGCTCCCACATGTTTCAAGGGCCCTGGAGACATTTCTTAAACCAGGACAGTTCACTGCTGTGTACTACCATATGTACCATTTGGCAGGCTCCTCTGCCAATGCAGACATTGCAGGCTGAGCTACAAAGGCCAGTGCATTCTTTCAGATTATTCCTTTCATTAGAGCCACTTACGCTGTTGTTATTGATTGTATTTTTTTTAGGAATTTAGTTCATCAATGTTCTATGTGAGTAATTTTAATTGTTGTATGAGACAGGTTAAGAAATCAATGGAAGATGCCACTTTTGTGGCCTTTTGCCATTTTATTGCAGATGTGTTCAGTGGCATTAGTAAGTTTAGCCTCCTATTCAGGAAGGAGATCATCCTACCACAGGTAAGGGAGATGAAGTGGGATGTGTAAATTTGAACTGTGGTTGTGGTCATCTTCAGCTGTGTTAATAATACTGCAGTTATATCTAAACAGGTAGTTTGCAGCCTTGAAAAACTGCTGGTGACCACAGAGGCAATGGTTGCGAGACCCAAGCCTAGTGGAAGACTGTCAGAGTTCCTGGCTGACATGAGGCTGCAGAGGAGGCAGCAGCAGGAAGAGGGTGATAGGCAATCTACAAATTCCAGGTATATGTATGGTTCTGTCTCCCATTTAAACAGAGAACAGTCTATTTGTACAAATATTTCTAATATTTAACTCACAATCTCTATTTATGGTTTATGCAACACACAGACAATAACACTCAGAGGAGAGGCATCAAAGCTGGCAGGATGCTGCTGCCACTAAACTTAAAAAAGTAATGAATGCAACAATCAAATCCACTGTAAAACATCTGAAAGCAAGATCCAGTAGCCTCCTAGGCAAGTGTTGTCACCTGTCTTTATAAACACACATAGATGAGAAATATTGCTGCTCATTTACTAAAATGTATTTGTTCTTACAATAGGGGAGAGTGCTTTTGAGTCTGACACAACCAAGGCTGTCAAATGCTTCAACATTTTCGATCATGATAGCTGGCCAGAGAACCAAGAGGACTTAGTAGACCATGGTGCTGATGACCTTGCATTTCTCTTGGATCACTTCTCCACAGTCCTGAGAAGGTAGCTAGTGGATTACTACAATATTATCTGTGCTGGTGGTAGATATTTTGTTCATGTAAACATGTAAACACTGATTAGCTGTGTAATCAACGTCATTTTCAGAAGTGGTGTAAACACTGAGCTTGCAAAAGAAGAGTTTATAGGCTTGAAGCTGTTAATTGCAAGGATGTTCAAAGACAAGACCTACCTCAGCCTTTGGGAGCTCATGTTGACCAGAGAGCCCTATTGGTCAGTTTTTGTTGATGTTCTTTCTTAAGATTGTGTCAGTTTTGCTATCTAACACTCATTGCTTAAATAAATCTCTTGAATTAAATTTTTCCCCAGAACATCCTGCACCTTGTACACATTATGCTGGTCCTCCCTGTCTCAGCTGCAGTTTGTGAAAGAGGGTTCTCTGCGCAGAAGAGGATCAAATCAGACACTAGAGCATCCCCTCGTTCAGACACAGTGGAAGATCTGATAAGAATCAGTGTAGAGGGGCCAAGTCTGGAAGATTTTGAGGGTAGAGAGAGTGTGGCAAGCTGGTTTAGCCAAGGCCAAAGATCAAGAAGGCCAAACTACAGGAGTTGGCCATCCGAGGGGCATGTGACTGCAATGGAGGATAGTCCATAAGACACTGAGCCTTGAGATATTCAGTTTGAAGCCCTTAAAACACTTGCACTTTTAATTAAGATTTTCTTTTTATTTCATTTATCTTGAGATGTTTTAAGTTTAAATTTCAGCTCAGTGAAGCACTTTAAGCACCAGTACGTTACCTTTCTTGTAGAATTGTGCTTCAAATAAAGAACTTTATGTTGACCAGATTGTTAATCATTTACTAGTCAATATTGCCTATATAGACAGCGATTTAAAAAAAAAAAAAGTGAACCTGTAAAACTGCGGTGTTAAATGCGATGCGGTCGAAAAATTCGGGTGCACCTAAGAAAATAAGTTAGGTGCACTAGTGCAACCAGTGCAAAAAGTTAGTCTAGAGCCCTGATATTGGATATGAATCAGATTTCAGTAGCACATATGAAAGCATCTCATATCAGAATTGAATGTCCGATTCGGTGTGTTTTTCGCTGTTCACACATCTGTCCCACATGACGCAAAAGATCAGATTTGGGCCACTTTTACCTGCTGTGTTGCAGTCATTGTATGTATGTGTGTTTTGTGTGTGTGAGTGAGAGTTAAATTAAGGGAAAGAGGAAGAAGAAAAAGAACATGGATTATTATAAACGGTTACTTCCTTTGAGATTTTAATTAAACTTCAAAGAGAGAGAGCGCACATGTACAGTATATACTTGACATCAATGACAAATGCATAGTGAGCTTCTGTCTCTAACTTACTCGCTCTCGCCCTGACCTGCCTTTAACTGTAACATCCCTCCTGTTGGTTCCTGCTTGTCATGAGGGTGCACACACATCTGCTGTGTGTCAGTGCGAGTGTGTGTTTACTACTGTTTACACCCGCTCTGCTCCTCTGTTTGCTTATTTTTTCTCCATCAGAAACAATCGCCACGGAGATGGGGCACAGCATTAATTTTATGCAAATGTATTATAATTGCTGTGACACAGAACTCCATCCGCGTTAGTCGTATGCAAATGATGTTTGCTAAACAGGCATCTTGGCATGAGGCTTCACGCAGACCTCATTCACACCCCCTCAACCCACCTACAATACACATACGCACCCTCCCCCCCAACTCTGCTTTGCACCCTCATATAACCCCCACCATCACAGCCCCCCACATTTATTCATGGTTTGTGTGTGCATGCATGCTTATGCTTGTAGTCTGCATAGCTTTGCAGTTTTGAGCGAGTGTTTTGACACAGTCTAGAAAGCAGAAATCCTTGCTCGGGGAAAATCTCTGTCTCGCATGTTTGTCTTGCTAATTTTAATTCAGCCGAATGAAAACAGGAAGTTGAGAGAAGGGGAAAATGGACAGGAGCTGTAAGGGTGAGCAGCAGACAGGAGGGGGCAGGATGGGTGTCTCTGTCACCACCACAGTGAAGACAGCAGAGGAGGGATGGAGTGATGGAGAGAGAAGGCTTTGTCTCTCTTCTAGCAGCCCAAATCCCTTTTTCCGGGTTCTCTTCTCCATAAGAGATTGTAACGTCACGGGTGAGGCACAGCTTCAAAGGGGATGGGAAGGCTGGCGAGGAAGCGTGTTCGTGTGTGTGTGTGTATGTGTGTGTGTGTGCGCGCATGTGTATTCCCCAGTGAAGTCAGAGACTGCAGAATACCCTCCATCCTTCAACAAGATGCCTTCCTTGTCTCTGTTTGTGGTGCGTGTGTGTTCCATATTTTGCAAAGACACAAGTTGCTTTAAGGTGTCTATCTTACAAAGCAGCTACGAATCAACTCTCTCTCTCTCTCTCTCTCTCTCTCTCTCTCTCTCTCTCTCTCTCTCTCTCTCTCTCTCTCTCTCTCTACAAGGCATTTATGTTTGCATTCTCAATCCACTGCCACAAACACATACATTTATATGTCCCACCATTCTCTCTCCCTACCCCCTCTTTTCTCTTCTTTCCACCACTTTTTCTCCCCTCTTTTCCTTTCTTTCCTCTCATTTCCTTTCTACTTCTCTCTATCACACCCTCTTTCTCTTTTGGTTCTTTTCTCTCTTCCCCTTTTTCTCTTATTCCCTTTCTCCCTTACCTTCTCTCTCCCCCTGTATCTTTGTCCATCATTTAGTCTCTCCCTTCATCTTGCCCCTTCTCTCTTTCCCTTTTTATCCCTCTTTTCTCTCTACTTCTCTCTCTCCCCCTTTCTCATTTCCTCTCACAAATTCTAGCTTTCTCTTTTTCCTTTTTTCCCTTACTCATTCTCTTTCTTTCCCTATTTCCTTCTTAATCCCGTTTTCTTTTTCTCTCCTTCTCTTTCCCTCTGTCATTCTCCTCCCCCTTTCTCTTTTCTCCTCTTTCCTTTCTACTTCTCTCCTCCCTGCTCTCTATCACTCTTGTATCTCTCTTTCTCCCTCTTTTGGTCTTTTTCCCCCATTCTTTTCCTCCCCCTTTCCTTTCTACTTCTCTCTCCCCTGCTCTCTATTACTCCTGTATTTTTCTCTCTCCCTCTCTTAGCCCCCCCCACTCTTTTCCTCCTCCTTTCGTTTTTACTTCTCTCCCCCTCTCACTTCTTTCTCCCTCTGTGCTCTCTCCTTTTCTTTCACACCCCTCTGTAGCATTTTCCCTCATTCTCTCACTTACCTCATATCTCTCTCCCTTTCTTACCCCTGTATCTTTCTCTTAATCTCTTCCTGTCTTACTCCCCCACCTTTCCTTTTCTCTCTTTCTTCCCTCTTTGTCTTCTCTCCCCTTCCCTTCTATACTTTTCTCTTTTTTCTTGATCTGTCACCCCCTCTTCTTTATTTTCCCTTATTCTGTCTCCCTCTTTAACTCACTCACGTCCTCTTTTTTTCCCCTCTTCCCCTCTTACTCTCACTGCCTCTCAACCCCTTATCTCTTTGTTTCTCTCTCTTCCCCTCTGTCTCTCAGTCTCTTTCTCTCTCTCTCTCTCTCTCTCTCTCTCTCTCTCTCTCTCACTGTCACTCTCACAGCTGCTCTGCTTTTCAGGTCACATGTGTAGCTCTCTTAGGCCGTTAGTATGTGCTGTAATAAGAGATCTCGCTTAAGACGGAACATTTTTCATTAGCATGCTCAGTCAGGCTCTTTCAACAGTGGGTCTTGACACTGTGTGTCTATGTGAGTGTGTTAGTATATGACAGGCAGCTATGTTTAATAGCGACACTCGCACTGAACACAGAAGTTGCCCCAAGCAATCCCTGCAGCTAAGTCTCTCTCTCTCTCTCTCTCTCTCTCTCCGCACACCCATGCACATATTACCACATATGTGTACATGACATGTCGTAGCACTAGATGCTTTATTCACAATGCGCAACTGTTTTTAAATCCTGAATTTGAGTGGAATAACCGAGCGTGCATACAAGAATGGGGAGTTGCATTGACTGAGTAGACATAGAGTGAGAGCGAGACCCAGTCAGAGAGAGTGAGAGAGAGAGAGCTCTTGTGTGTGGTTGTCACTGATTGAATAATTGATGTTATGAGAGTTGTGTTGTGTAGCAGTGCAGTCTCCGTCAATCACCACTGCCAACCGCTCCGAATCAAACACACACGCAAACCTGACAAGCTCCTCTGGGGGCTTCCCTGCTACCTCATTCACCCGCTACACGAAAGAGAGAGAGGCAACAGGAAAAGAAAAGACACTCCTCTCTCAGCCCGAACTCCCACTGCCTCCCCTTCTGCTTGAATGTGTGTCTGTGTGCCAGTCTGCGGTGTTACTGCTCTCATCTGCAGTGGTGGGTGATAGCAGTAGCACACTTAAAAAAGCAGGAGCTATTGAATATGTAGCACCACTCTCTGGACCTCCCACCACACTCATGTTTGATTCATGAGTCTCCCCCTGACTGACACTTGTAGTTTGATATACGTGATGCAGCAATTGGCAAATATTAAAGGTAATTCTGCTGTTGGACTGTAACAATATGTGACATGTGCTTGTGTGTAAGATTGAGTAATGTATCAATATTTGACGCTGAAGGATCACTGCTTCCATTTGGTGCATGTTTTTTTAATGTCTTCTCTCACACATTTCTTACATACATGCCTTTAAAAAAAAAATCTGTAGCGCTGATATCGCAAATTTGTTAATAGGCCCAAAATACTGAACCAGTAATTTGGCCTCTAATCTGGTCCAAGTACTTTATTGTTAGCCTATGTGAACTGATCCAATCGTATTTCAATTGGGCTAATCATGTTTTCGTTAATGCTGTCCAACGATTAAAATAATCGCACTTCCAGAACAAAATAAACTTAATCAGAATGTTCACAGAACTTAAACAAGAAAATCACATTATTTCCAAAGCTGAACATGTTGCCAATTTTCATCATCACCATCCAGTGGCTGCACATACCAGTCAATGAGTGATTAAATTCTGTAGAATGCTATATATAGAGTTCAGTACCCCTTTTAACTGAATTGGACTTCAGTCTGAAATCCTTCTAATTTGAGTGATCCTATACGATAATTGTTTTTTAAAAGTAAATTATTGAACAATCCATTTTATCACTACAAAATAACACCACTAACACCAAATGTTTGGGTAGTGACTGTTTGTGCAGTGAGAGTTTTAACTATATTCAGCCAACACAAAATACTAGCCAGTACATGACTACCAAACACAGCTTTGAACAGTTGTGTACACACATTTTTTTTTTGCCAAAAAACACTAAAGTTTTCTTAATTGCACATGTTTGGTAGTGACAGTTCTTAATGTTACACATGATTTTCATATGTTGGAACACAATTCCTTTAAATCATCGTCGTCGTTAACCGCTTAGTCCAGATAGGTTCACGGTAGCAGTTGGGAGAGCAGAGAATCTCAGATGACCCTGTCCCCCGCAACTTCCTCATTCCCCCCACTCATTCCCGGGGACCCCAAGCCACTCCCAGGCCAACTTGGAGATGTAATCCCTCCAGCGGGTCATATGATGACCCCGGGGTCTTATGATGACCCGTAGGCCATGCCTGGTACACCCCCACCGGGAGGCATCCATGGGGCATCCGAATCAGATATATATCAGATTCATGACACCCTGTCCATGAATATCACGAACAGGAGTGGAGACAGGGCACAACCCTGCTGGAGCCCAACGCTAACACTGAAAGGGTCCGACTTAATGCTGAGTATTTGAACACAGCTCTCACTCTGGGAGTACAGAGATCAAATGGCATGGAGTAGTAGCCCCAGTACCCCATACTCCCGGAGGACCTCCCACAAGGTATCTCGGGGAACACGGTCATAAGCCTTCTCCAAATCCACAAAACACATGTAGACTGGGTTGGCAAACTCCCATGCCCCCTCAACAATCCATGAGAGGGTGAAAAGCTGGTCCATTGTTCCACAGCTGGAACGGACTCCGCATTGTTCCTCCTCAATCTGAGGTTCAACTATCAGTTGAAGTCTCCTTTCCAGCACCTTTGCATAGACTTTCCCAGTGAGGCTGAGCAGTGTGATACCCCGATAGTTGGCATACACCCTCCGGTCCCCTTTTTTAAAAATGGGGACCACCACCCTGGTCTGCCAGTCCAATAGTACTATTCCTGAGGTCCATGCAATATTGCACAGGCACGTCAGCCACAATGTCCAGAGCCTTAAGCATCTCCAGACGAATCTCATCCACCCCTGGTGCCTTGCCACTGAAGAGCTTGCCAACTACCTCAGTGACCTCCACCAGGGAAATGTAGCTTGACATGCCAGAGGCCTCCAGCTCTGACTACCGTGAGGGTCAGAGTGTCTCCACCCTTGGCGAATATAGCTTGGGTGCAGCCACCCCAACCACTCCTGAGTCGCCGGACATTTGCCCAAAACCTCTTTGAGGCCAAACAAAAGTCTTTTTCCATGGCCTCCCCAAACTCCTCCCGGCTTCCATCTTTTTCGCCTGTCGGTACCTATCTGCTGAGTTGGAAGTCCTTCGGGCCATCCAGTCCCTCAAGGCTTCTTTCATCAGCTTGATGGCCTCCCTCACCACTGGTGTCCACCAGGGGGTTCTTGGGTTACCGCCCTGGTATGCACCCACAAGCATTTGGTCACAGCTATGCCTGGCAGCTTCCACAATGGTGGTTTTGAACAGGGTCCATTCAGACTCTATGCCCCCTACCTGCCCTGGGATATGAGAAAAGCTCTCGCAGAGGTGGGAGTTAAAATCATGCCAAACAGGGGCCTCCAACAGTTGTTCCCAGCACACCCTCACAATTCGTTTGGGCCTACTGGGTCTGACCATCAGTCTTCCTTGCCATCTGATCCAACTCACCACCAAATGGTGAACAGTTGACAGCTCAGCACCTCTCTTTACCCGAGTGTCCAGAACATACGGTCCTAAGTCAGATGAAACGACAACGAAGTCGATCATTGACCTCTGACCCAAGGAGCTCTGGTACCATGTACACTTATGAACATCCTTGTGTTCAAACTTGGTGTTCATTATGGATAATCCATGGCTGGCACAGAAGTCCAAAAACAATACACCATTCGTGTTTAGATCGAGCAGGCTGTTCTTCCCAATCACGCCTCTCCAGGTCTCCCAGTCATTGCCAACATGAGCGTTGAAGTCCCCCAGTAAGACTATGGAGTCTGTAGGCAGGACCCTTTCCAGAACCCTGCCCACTCGCTCCAAGAGGGCTGAATACAAAAGTCAGAGTTTTCCTCTCTGCAATTTTAATTTGCATTGAGGCAACCCTCTCGTCCACCGGGACAAACTCCACTTGCACGGCCGCCAGCCAGGGACTTGTGAGTATCCCCACTCCTGCCTGGTGCCTCTCACCCTGTGCAACCTCTGAGTAGGAGAGGGACCAACCCCTATCCAGGAGTTTGGTTCCAGAGCCAACATTGTGGCTGGAGGTGAGCCCAACTATATCTAGTTGGTACCTCTCAACCTCCTGCACAAGCTCCAGCTCCTTCCCCCAGTGAGGTTACATTCCACGTACCAAGAGCCAGTTTCTGCCACAAGGGCCTTGGCCACCAAGGGCCCCCCTGCAGTCTCCCACTGCCTGTGCAGCACTGCACCGCTCCCCCATGATGGACCTCTTCAGGCTGAGTCCAGCCGGGTAATCTGGGCTGCCCGGCCACCAGGCCCTTGCCGGGGGAAACTACCCCCAGGCCTGGCTCAAGGGGTAGGTCCTGGTGACCCTCTCCCAGGCAGGGTACACGATTTTCTGTGCCCATTTTTCATGGTGGGTTTTTGGATCGCGTTAGTCTGGGTCTTCACTCCAGACCTGTTCGCCCTGGGAGACCCTACCAGGAGCATATTGCTCCCGATGACTTGGCTCTGAAGATCCCTAGACCACACACGCCCTTCCACAATGACAAGGCCCCAATCCAGGATGGGTGCTTTAAAATTTTGAGAATTTAGAGTCCATTGTCCTTTAAAACAATGGACTCTAAATTCTTTGCAGTCTCACTTCCTTATCTAAAATGCAGTGGTATAGCTAAATAAGGCTCTGTCTATGGACTGATACTCTTTGTGTTATGGTTGTGATATTAAGGTTGGGACAGCATGTTTTGAATGTGTGAGAATTTAATTGTTTGGATCTTTTATAAAATCAGTTTGAACTGAATGGTAGATTTCTACATATGCACAGTAAATGGTGATTGTTGCCTCTCAATCTCCTACCTTTAGGTTACAATCTACTTTGCTTTTGGTAGTTTTCTGCTCATTGAATTGTCTACAGTACTCTTGCCAGCACTGTGCAGTGTAGTGAATTAATAATATTGCTTATAAATATTGCTGTGTTTTGCTTATAAATGATACTTCAGACTCACTGTACTTTAGAAATAAACACATTCACAGTATTGCAGCAGCTGGAAATAACTATTTTTGTTAAGAGGAGCTTGCAATTATCAATGGAGCTTTATGCCATTTAAAAGCTGAAGTGAATGAGAGGACTATAGTTGTGAAGTCAAACATACAGAGCATGAGCAGTTGAGGGACAGCAGATGAGCTTGAAGGGGGAATCTAGGAATATGCATTAACTGCGTTAGAAAAAAATTAGGTTTTTTTTTTGGTAAACTTTTTAAAATGCTCATTATATATGGTGTTTAATGTTGGCTTATGACCAAATTTGATTATTTGGATAATAATCACTTTCTTTTTCACACAAATGCTTTAATATAACTTATGCAGACAATCACAGTTTGGACTTTTTCACATTCCTTCCACTTAAAATCACTGCTGTCTCTTTTGAAATCAAATATTTGATTATAAGCCACTGCAATCTGCAATAACAGTGATATTACATTTATCACACTGTCTGTGATGATGCAAGTTACACCAAGGTTAAATTCTATGGCTGACTTTGATGCTGTTTATGTTCAAGTGTAGAAAGTACCAGATTATACTGTACTCATTCCGTAATGATAGGTCTCTGATGCAAGAAAATAATATTCTTGGGACATTCATCAGTGCCCTCTCCATGGATCACCACCTTATCGTGGTGGAGGGGTTTGCGTGCTTGAATGATCCTAGGAGCTATATTGTCTGGAGCAAAAGCTCCTGGTAGGGTCTCCCATGGCAAACTGGTCCTAGGTGACATGTCAGACAAATTGTGATCCATAATAACCCCTATGAGAAGACAAGAACAGGATTTGTGTACCCTGCCCGGATCAGGGTTACCGGGGCCCCACCCTGGAGCCAGGCCTGGGGGAGGGGCTCGCCAGCGAGCATCTGGCGGCCGGGCATTTACTCATGGTGCCCGGCTGGGCCCAGCCCGAAGGAGTTACATGAGTCCCCCCTCCCATCGACCCACCACCAATGGGAGGGGCAGTAGTAGGGGTTCGGTGCTTTGTGGATCGGGCAGTGTCCGAAGGCGTGGGCCTTGGCGTTCTGATCCTCGGTTGCTGAAACTGGCTTTTGGAACTTGGAACGTTACCTCACTGGCGGGGAAGGAGCCTGAGTTGGTGCGCGAGGTTGAGAGATACCGGCTAGATATAGTCGGGCTCACCTCAACACACAGCTTGGGCTCTGGGTCCAATCTTCTTGAGAGGGGCTGGAATTTATTCTTTTCTGGAGTTGCCCATGGTGAGAGGCGGCGGGCAGGTGTGGGCTTTCTCATAGCCCCTCGACTCGGTGCCTGTATGTTGGGGTTTTCTCTGGTGGACGAGAGGGTAGCTTCCCTACGCCTTCGGGTTGGGGAACGGGTCCTGACTGCTGTCTGTGCTTATGCACCAAACAGCAGTTCAGAGTACCCAGCCTTCTTAGAGTCCTTGGAAAGGGTGCTTGAAAGTGCTCCTCCTGGAGACTCTATTGTCCTACTGGGGGACTTTAATGCTCACGTGGGCAATGACAGTGAGACCTGGAGGGGTGTGATTGGGAGGAATGGCCTCTCTGATCTGAACCCGAGTGGTGTTCAGTTTTTGGACTTCTGTGCAAACCACAGTTTGTCCATCACGAACACCATGTTTGAACACAAGGATGTCCATAAGTGCACATGGCACCAGGACACCCTAGGCCGCAGTTCAATGATTGACTTTGTAGTCGTGTCATCGGACTTGCGGTCATGTGTTTTGGACACTCGGGTAAAGAGAGGAGCTGAGCTGTCAACTGATCACCACCTGGTGGTGAGTTGGTTCAGGTGGTGGGGGAAGATGCCGGTCAGACCAGGCAAGCCCAAACGTATAGTGAGGGTTTGCTGGGAACGTCTGGCAGAAGAACCTGTCAGATTGATCTTCAACTCACACCTCCATCAGAACTTTGACCAGATATCGGGGGAGGTGGGGGACATAGACTCAGAATGGGCCATGTTCCGTTCCTCCATTGTTGAAGCGGCTGACTGTAGCTGTGGCCGTAAGGTAGTTGGTGCCTGTCGGGGCGGTAATCCTCGAACCCGGTGGTGGACACCCCAGGTGAGAGATGCCGTCAAGCTGAAGAAGGAGTCCTACCGGGTATGGTTGGCCTGTGGGACACCAGAGGCAGCTGGCAGGTATCGACAGGCAAAGCGATCTGTGGCTTCAGTCGTCGCCAAGGCAAAAACCCGTGTATGGGAGGAGTTTGGTGAGGCCTTGGAAAGTGACTTTAAGTCGGCTCCGAAAAGATTCTGGCAAACCGTCAGGCGACTCAGAAGGGGAAAGCAGTGTGCCACTAGCACTGTATATAGTGGAGATGGTGTGCTGCTGACTTCGACTGAAGACGTCGTTGGGCGGTGGAAGGAATACTTTGAGGACCTTCTCAATCCCACCGGCACGTTCTCCAGTGAGGAGGCAGAGTCTGGGGACATGGGAATAGGCTTGTCCATTACTGAGGCCGAAGTCGCTAAGGTAGTTAAGAAGCTCCTTGGTGGCAAGGCTCCAGGGGTGGATGAGATCCGCCCTGAGTTCCTCAAGGCTCTGGATGTTGTGGGGCTGTCTTGGCTGACATGCCTTTTCAACATTGCGTGGACATCGGGGGCGGTGCCACTGGATTGGCAGACTGGGGTGGTGGTGCCTCTTTTTAAAAAAGGGGACCGGAGGGTGTGTTCCAACTACAGGGGAATCACACTCCTCAGCCTCCCTGGTAAGGTCTATGCAGGGGTACTGGAGAAGAGAGTCCGGCTTATAGTTGAACTTCGGATCCAGGAGGAGCAGTGCGGGTTCCGTCCTGGTCGTGGAACACTGGACCAACTCTTCACCCTCTCCAGGATTCTGGAGGGTTCATGGGAGTTTGCCCAACCAGTCCACATGTGCTTTGTGGATCTGGAGATGGCATTCGACTGTGTTCCCCGGAGTATTCTGTGGGAGGTGCTTCGGGAGTACGGGGTACATGGCTCTTTGCTACGAGCCATTCAGGCCCTGTACAAACAAAGCAGGAGTTTGGTTCGCATGGCCGGCAGTAAGTCAGACTTGTTCCCAGTGAGAGTTGGACTCCGTCAGGGCTGCCCTTTGTCACCGATTCTATTCATAATTTTTATGGATAGAATTTCTAGGCGCAGTCAGGGGATGGAGGGTGTCCGGTTTGGTGACCTCAGGGTCACATCGCTGCTGTTTGCAGATGATGTGGTCCTATTGGGGACATCAGGCAGCGAACTTCAGCTTTCGCTGGATCGGTTTGCAGCCGAGTGTGAAGCGGCCGGGATGAGAATCAGTACCTCCAAATCCGAGACCATGGTTCTCAGGCGGAAAAGGGTGGAGAGCCCTCTCTGGGTCGGGGATAGGCTCTTGCCTCAAGTGGAGGAGTTCAAGTATCTCGGGGTCTTGTTCACGAGTGATGGTACAAGGGAGCGGGAGATTGACAGGCGGATTGGTGCTGGGTCAGCAGTGATGCGGGCTCTTTACCGGTCTGTTGTGGTAAAGAAAGAGCTGAGCCATAAGGCAAGGCTCTCGATTTACTGGTCGATCTACGTTCCCACCCTCACCTATGGTCATGAGCTTTGGGTAATGACCGAAAGAATAAGATCGCGAATACAAGCGGCCGAAATGAGTTTCCTCCGCAGGGTGTCTGGGCTCTCCCTTAGAGATAGGGTGAGAAGTTCGGTCATCCGGGAGGGACTCGGAGTAGAGCCGCTGCTTCTTCACATCGAGAGGAGTCAGCTGAGGTGGTTCGGGCATCTGGTTAGGATGCCTCCTGGACGCCTCCCTCGGGAGGTGTCACAGGCAAGTCCACCTGGGAGGAGACCCCGGGGAAGACCCAGGACACGCTGGCGTGACTATATCGCCCAGCTGGCCTGGGAGCGCCTCGGAATCCCCCTTGGAGAGCTAGTGGAAGTGGCTGGGGAAAGGGAGGTCTGGGCCTCATTGCTTAGGATGCTGCCCCCGCGACCCGAACCCCGGAGAAGCGGAAGCTAATGGATGGATGGATGGATGGGCATTCATCAGTGCCACTTTATGTAAATGAGGTGATAATGCTAATTTTTCTTTTCATTATGATGCTAACTATGCTGTTTCAATGCTTCACTCTCTAGGTGAACTGATGGCAGGGCCAAGCAAACTAGGACTGTTAACAATTCAATTTAACTAGAGTTAAAGAATGGGGACTTTCACTTTCTCAAATACATTCAGTTGCTTGCTTGCCTGTATGTGAACACAAGCACACACAGCGGTTAAGCATTATCCCATGCCATAGCCCAGTTAGGGGGCATTTTATCAGTGTCATAGCAACAGCCAGATTTTGTTTAGAAAATTTTGTTGTAGCATATCTTTGGCCTCAAAGGCACTAAATTGGCTTCCAGTATGGATGTGACACTAAACTACAATTAAAATAAATAAATAAATAAACTTAGTATCTTAAGGACAATAGTATCTCAGAGACATTACAGCATACCTGCATTGTAACTGATAGCTACAGTTTATTATGTTTGAGGTAACACTTCACTTGACCCCTGCTACATAACCAACGTAACCATGCCATAAACATACCTTAGCAGATGTAATATGCTGTCATTAGTTATCATGACAGATTTTGTTCAATAATATAACGTCATGTTTCAAATGTCAAAAATATTTGACATGTCATGTTTGATGTTACGACAGGTAACTAGATTACGCAGCTAAGAAATGTGATAAGCGGTAAACTTTTACTATAACAGTTATATTATTGAACAAAATGTACCATATCTGCCCTGACATGTTTGTCATGATTGTCAGTGTTATGCAGCAATGCTCAAGTGCTGCCAAGATTGATATAACAGTAAGGCATTAATAATGCAATAAAGATTTGGCACTGATAAAACCTTGGCACTGTACACATGCCAAACAATTTATGCTATTTAAGACAGAAAGAGCAAATAGTACAATCAAGTGTAGTGTGTATACCACCCTTGTAACTTGTTTACGCATCAGAACGAAATTAAGAGGAAAAGGTGGAGGTGTAGATAGCACAGTACCACTTTGTATTTTTGATACCAGTATTGTATCTTGAAACAGATACAGATCCAATATTTTGTGTCAAAAAATATTTAAGAATCCCTTAAAATCTCTTTTTAATCTCTTAATACATACTGAAGCTTATTATTCAGTAACTGAAGGGACTTCACTGTAAACCGATGGAGTTATTCTTAGGTTAGTGTGTAACAAAATGTATAAGTAAGCCATCACACTCAAACTCAAACACTCAGCTACCCCACTGGAGGAGTGAGAATCTCATCATATCACACAATGTGAGTGAGTGCTATTTCAGGCTTGATTTGTTGCATTGTTGGGTCTGTTTAATTTATTTTTTTTGTCTAGTATCTGGCCCATCATTTTCTGCTGATATCTGCCTTATATTGCTACCTGTTATCGGAATGGTGCTGTTTCTAGATGGAGGTAATTCCTACCGCTGCTATTCGGCGAGAGAGAGAAAGTGAGCATGAGACAGAAACCTTTACTTGGTGAACATGTTGGCGGAATCAAGACACTCCAACTGTTATTGTATTACTGTGTTATTGTGTTTGTGTCTTAGGTCCTCTGCCCTGAAGGGCCGCTGTTGCCTGCATAAAAGAAAAAGGCAATCAGAACAGTGGAGTGGTCCTCTAGCATCAAAGGCTGGAGCCTATCACTGGCATTTCACTATGACTCGTTCTTAATGCTCCTTATCAGTAAACAATGGAGGAATCAAGCCAGCTACAGCTCAATGGCTAATCAGCATTCTGGAGGCAGAGTTAACTGCAGCCCATTTAATCAGAGCCCAGCCTGACTCACCTTTCAGACGGTGCAGTGGGAGTGCTTTAGCCTCGAGACTCCTCAACAGACCAATCAGAGAGAGAGAGAGAGAGAGAGAGAGAGAGAGAGAGAGAGAGAGAGAGAGAGAGAGAGAGAGAGAGAGAGAGAGAGAGAGAGAGAGAGAGAGAGAGAGAAAGAGAGAGAGAAAGAGAGAGAGAGAGAGAGAGCACGAGATCAACCTGCTGTTACTAGACTGTGCACTGATGAGGGTGATATTAAGCGATGAAATATAGGATAACAGGAAATAAAATCAATACTGGAAAAGAAGAATCCAGTGTTTTTTGTTGTTGTTGTTTTTTTTGGGGGGGTACATTGTAAGGATAAAAATGTACAAAATGTAAATGGTTTTGCCCCCCCCCCCATTAAAAAAAAAAACTTTAATTGGGTATTTTCTCTTTGGTTTTTGAGTTTGTTATTATTACGGTCAGATTTAGCGATAGAATTTGATAGTTTTATGTGTGAAATGTGTGAAAATGTCCTGGTAATTGGACCAATTTAAGCGCTCCAGAACTACTTGGAATAAAATCTCTATTTGTACTTAGCATATAATGTTCTGACAAGACTGTGCATGTGGCGAGTGATCTATTGAATGGAAGCGTGAGGTGAACAGAGGGTGTGCGTACCTGCACGCTGCCTGAGTGCTGACGTGTGTGTGGGGGAGGGGGGGGGGTATCTGACATGGCAGTGATGCGTGAGTCTCCCTTCCTTCACAGATGCAGTTATTGTTCTTAGTCGTGAGCAGGAGGAAGTCCCTTTAAAGAAAACTGACTGAGTCAGAGTCTCTCTCTTTCTTGCCCTCGCTCAGACAGTTGCTATGCTACAGCTAAGTGCTGTTGTGGGGAGTTGGATGAAGGAGCACCACAGTCGCTGCTGTGGTTTCTGAATGAAATGGCTTTTTATCTGCTTTTAGTCTCCAGCCCCAATCCCACGACGCTGTGTAGCTCAATCAACCTGATGAATTACCTCTGTGTTCCTCCCAGCCCAACAGTACTTTCCTGTGGACATCGAGAGAGGGGGAGTGCGGGACAGACAGACGGACGTCTTGCCTTGCGTATAAGTCTCAGTTTGGACTTGTTTGAAAGAGTGAGATAAAGAACAGAAGAGGGAGAGAGAGTGTAGAAGCGGATAACTCTAACCTTCTAATTTGTTTGTAGACTTAATCAAAAGCAGGTATCAATAGCATTGGCAGTGCGGTGTGCTGTCCAAAATCAATCAAGGCCGCCATGGCAGCTTGATAATTACCCTCCACACAAAAATGGAGATGTGCAGGGTTAGCTTGGAGAGTGTGTACACACTAACATTTGCTCCTACAGTGTTAGTACACGGGGTCTTATGTATATGCATTATATGTCCAAAAGTGTCCAGATGCTCCTTCTCATTAGTGTATTCTACTTTAAGATGCTCCTATTGCTAATACAGGTTCAGTTGTGCACATGCAGCTTCTTTAATGTCCATAGAAAAACATTGTCGTTGGATGGGGATGCTCTGGAGCAGCTGCACATGAGCCCAGAGTCATCATACTCAATGCCAGGTGTTGGTTAGAGCGTAGTATGTTGTTACACTGTTGCAATGTATTTCTCTTTTTAGTACCTGGATTTTTGGATGGTAGTATTGTGATACTGATAAATTACTGTGAAGTACCTCTCGTATTTGAATTCCACCAGATAACTTGTGCTAGCTAAAGCTGGATGTAACATAACATGTCCACTTACCTTTAACATTTTGAAAGCCTTAGCTGTATATTGCAGAAAACGCAATGAAAATGTTACCAAGTGCAGTTATTGAAGTACAAAGACATCTAACTATAGAACTACCTGTAGGGCTTCCATATTTTAACTGTATATCACAGCCTGCGATCGTGGCATGCAGACAGTGTGTCATTCCACACTTCATTTTTCAACGTCATCAGGTTTTCAGAGGACACTGATGTATGGGTAAATATACTGCAATAAGATAGCTTTAACTATTTTATTGTGGTTTAAAATAACTACTATAAGGTACTCACGTAGCTGCTTAGATTAATCAACCTAAGGGCACCAAATGTTTCCAGTTTTTGTGTTTTACTTTCTTCACTAGCTGAGACTCTTTCCATTAAACAGTCTAAGCTTTTTCTCTTCCTGGACAGCCAGTTATGGATGGCTGGGGCGACACTGGGGTTCAAGCTCAGATGTTGAGGTGACCGCTAGCAACTTTTTAACTTGGTCAACTCTGACTTAATAAGTTAACAAATATAAGAATACATTTATTATTCTCTTTTAACTTAATATTAGATGTTCAATGAACTCAGTTACAGTAGCTCTAAGTTAAAAATCTTGAATCATTTTTTCACAGTGTAAGTAAACGATTCTGGAGCCCTCGAAGTAACACTGGAAAAAGAAAAAAAAACCCTTGGTGTAGTAACAAGCAGTTTAACTAGTTTTATTCAATTTATTTAAGTTGTATAAAAGTACTTCAGTTCTGTGTTACTACATGAAGTATTTTGTTTAGGTGCTGATGTTTTTATTTTACAGCATACCCACAGTGTGTTAAATAATTATGGAGAGAAATGTAACTTTAAAAAGTAATATAGTGCAATTACTGAACGTCAGACAAGCTTATATAATGCATGGCACAGAATGTGTTCGTTTTCTATTTTTTTTTTTTTTTTTATCATTTCTTTATTGAGCAACAACAATACAAAAAAAGGATGGGGTGGACCCCAAAAATAAAAATTGCTCACTTGTTTTACAATATTCAGAAGAAAAAAGAAAAACACACCCACCCACCCGCCCCTCCCACACACAAATCCCAACAACCCCACGTTAAGCACGGTGCATAAATAAAAGTAAAATTAAATCACAAACAAGAGGACAGGAAGAGAAAGGGAAAGGGAAAAGAGGACAATAAATGAAAAAACAAAAATACTAAAAAAAAATTAGTAGAAAAAAAATCTAAAGGGGACAAAAAAAAAAAAAAAAAAAAATTACTAAATAAATAGACAAACAACTCAGACCTGTGTCTCTTCTGGTTTAATGTCTACAGTGTCTATGATGGACAGCAAGGGGTCCCAAGTCCTGTTGAATTTACTCAATGCACCATTAAGGGAAAATCTAAGCCTCTCCAACTTCAGATTGAACAGAACTTCATTGACCCAATGACTATAAGAGGGGGGTGCAGTATGTTTCCAGTTAAGCAAAATTAAACGCCTTGCCAGTAAAGAACAAAAAGCCATGCAGTGTTGGGCTTTGCTTGAAAAGGATTTAGTTTGAAGAATACCAAAAAGAGCTGGGAGGGGGTGGGGATCCTCCCCAACATCATAGGCCTTGTGGAGGGTACCAAATATTTCAGACCAAAAATGTTTCAACTTAGGGCATGACCAAAACATGTGCATGAGGTCAGCAGGAGACAGGTTACATCTATTACAGGTATCTGCGACATTGGGGTAGAATTTTGACAGTCTATGATTTGTATAGTAGATCCTATGTATTAATTTGCATTGAATTAGACCATGTCGTGCACAGATAGAAGAGTTGTGTACTAATTGTAGAATATTAGCCCACTGGTCCTCCTCAAGTGTCATACCTAAATCTTGTTCCCATAAGTTTTTTGTTTGTTGGGGAAAGACAGCGGTAGTGGAGTCTAATGCCCTAAAAATGTGAGAAATATTTCCTCTCTGATTGGGGTCCATCAAGAAAAGTTTATCTACTAAGGTCCGTACAGGAAGATTTGGAAAGTCAGGGTAATTTTTCTGAACAAAGTCCCTAATTTGAAAAAACCTAAGGAGTTGGGAGGGAGGAAGCTTAAATTTGGTTGATAATCCAGTAAAAGACATAAAAGTGCCGCTATCATAAAGATCATGAATTGAGACAACGCCCCTCTCAAACCACAATTTAAAAGCAGAGTCCATAATAGATGGTTTGAAGTTATGGTTGTTTAATATTGGTGCATAAATTGAACTGTCTCTCAGGCCAAAATGTCTTCTGAATTGCAACCAAATTTTGAGGGACTGTCTGACTACTGAGTTTTTGCTTGCATTCACTGTTGGCAAAGTAAGGGGAGAACAAAGTCACGCCCTCAATGAGGATTGAGATGAAGACATTTCAATTTTTACCCAAGCAGGCTGGTTGGTCATGGGCGTGTCGGTACAATATAGCAATTTATGAATATTGGCTGCCCAATAATAATGTAAAAAATTGGGGAGAGCAAGACCCCCTACTCTTTTAGGCAATTGTAATATTTTACTCCGTATACGGACAGGTTTATTAGCCCAGAGAAACTTAGACACTAATTTGTTCAGTTTATTAAAAAACTTTTTTGAAATGAGTACAGGAATATGTTGAAAGAGGTAGAGAAACTTTGGCAATATGGCCATTTTAACAAGGTTTACCCTGCCAGCCAATGACAAAGGTAAAGTGGGCCATCTAGCAAAGTCATCCTCAACCTTACCAAGCAAGGGGACAAAGTTTTTATTTAAAGTGTCTGCCAGAGTCTTGGTTATGATTATACCTAAATATTTAAAACTATTGTCCGCCCTTTTAAAAGGTGCAATGCTGTCCGGAAGAACCCCAACAAACTCATTTAATGCAAATATTTCACTTTTCCCCAAATTGAGTTTGTAGCCAGACAGTTGGCCAAACTCTTTTAAGATGTCTAAGGTGACTGGGAGTGATGTGGATGGGTTGGATACATAAAGGAGCAAGTCATCGGCATATAAAGATAATTTGTGTTCAGTGTTGTAGCGAAGAATACCTTGAAATCTCAGTTCAGATCTCAACCAGATCGCTAACGGCTATGGCAAACAATAAAGGGGATAGTGGACAACCTTCTCTTGTGCCACGATGAAGTTGAAAAGGAGGTGAGAATGTATTGTTTGTTTGTACAGAGGCAACTGGGGATGAATACAGCAATTTGACCCATGAAATAAAGCCAGAGCCCAACCCAAATCTATCCATTACCTCAAACAGGAAGTCCCATTCTACCCTGTCAAAAGCTTTTTCGGCGTCCAGCGACACCACGACCTCTGGGACGCTGGAGCTGGGAGTGTTGAGTATGTCGAGAAGCCTTCTAGTGTTGTGAGATGAATGTCTACCCAACATAAAGCCTGTTTGGTCTAACGAAATAATTTTTGGTAGAATCTGTTGGAGACGAAGGGATAAAAGTTTAGCAAGAATCTTGTAATCAACATTTAAGAGCGATATGGGTCTGAAGCTACTACAAAGTAGTGGATCCCTATCCTTTTTTAACAGAAGAGAAATAGTAGCATTATTTAAAGTTGGGGGTAGTCGGCCAACAGAAAATGCTTCATTATATACATCACTTAAGATCTTAGAAAGAAGTGGGGAAAATTCCTTATAAAATTCTACTGTGAAACCATCTGGACCCAGTGACTTACCACTTTGTAAAGCTCTAATAACACTTACAACCTCAGATGGAGATGTTGGGCTAGCTAACTTTTCTACCCACTCCTGTTCTATTGTGGGGAAAACAATATTATTGAGTATATTGGGTGTGTTTAACTGAGGGTGGTCAGATGCATATAGGTCAGAATAGAATTTTGCAAATGTTTCATTTATACTTTTTGGGTCAGTAAGGGTGATACCTGATGGTGATTTTATGGTTGGGATTAGTCTAGAGGCAGCGGCTGCTCTGGACTGCTGGGCAAGGAGTTTGCCAGCTTTATCTCCTGACTCAAAGAATTTTTGTTGGGACTTAAGCAGTTGCAGTTCTGCTTCATTGGTGGTTAAAAGAGCTAGTTCAGAATGAAGTTGTAACCGTCTTTTGTAGAGTGCAGGATCTGGATTTGTAGAATAATTATCATCAACTTCAGTGATCATTTGTGTTAACTCTGTCTGTCTTTTCACATTTGTTTTCTTAAGATAAGCTGTATAAGAAATTACATAGCCTCTCAGATATGCCTTGTAGGTTTCCCATAAAGTGCCCCTTGACATGTCTGGAGTGTCATTTATTGTAAAAAATACCTGAGAGGTGGTCGTTGCATGCTCAACAAAGAGGTCATTAGCTAGTAAACTTGAACTAAATCTCCATCGTTTCAGAGGAGGTCTATAAGTTGGAAAACGTATGTCTAGAGGGCGTGATCTGAAATAATGATACTGTGGTAGTCACATGAACATATATTAGAGAGTAATCTGTTGTCTAAGAGAAAGAAGTCTATTCTAGAATAGGAATGATGGACAGGTGAAAAAAAAGAAAATGATTTTTTGTCTGGAAATTTAAACCTCCATGGATCTGAAAAACCCAGCTGTGTTGCGGTGGATGAAAGTAGTTTGGCCGACTTTGTAAGAGAATGTGGTCTGGTTGAAGATCTGTCTAAGTTAGGATGCTGAATAAAATTGAAATCCCCCCCTATAATTACATGGTAAGTGTCAATATTGGGCATGGATGTGAAAAACTTGGATATAAACTTATCATCATCCCAATTTGGTGCATAAACACTGGCTAAGATGACAGGGGTGTTACACAGCTGCCCTGACACTATAACAAACCTACCAGATGAGTCAGCTACAAGTTTTTCTAACTCAAAGGGAATGTGGCGTTGAATTAGAATTGCGGCCCCCCTAGCCCTATCCTTGAACTTGGAATGATATAGTTGGTTGAACTGGCCCCTTTTAATACGCAAAACTTCCTCTGTACGCAGGTGTGTCTCCTGCAAAAACACCACCTCACCTCTCAACCCCTGAATATGAGACATGATCTTATTTATTTTCAATGCTTGGTTTGCCCCTTTGACGTTCCATGATATGAAACGAATATTACTCACTGACTTTTTACTATCCATGCAAACAGTGAGTTCTGTGTGAAGTATGCATAATATACCATGATATTAATATGCATGGAAAATGAGCACATGCAAGAGCACAGTGTCTGAGAGATGGAAAATAAAAAGAAAGGAAGGGGGGAAGAAAAGATAAAATAATTAAAATAAAAACCCTGTCCCCACCCGTCTCCAGTACAACCCACTCCCAGTAACCCCTTATACCCACAATCCCTGCACGAACGTGCCATCTTCACTTAGCAAAATTCTCCCGGGGCTCTACTCCACTCTCTTCTCCCACCACACAATAATTAGAATGTTTTGTTATAAACAAGTAAATACAACCATTCTACATGGCATGACACTTAAAGGAGTGAGTATAGACTAAACAGTAACAATAGCCTAACTAAAAAAAAAAAAACAGAACAGAATGAGTTAAACTTTCCACGCCGTTTCAGGCACGTTTAGCCTACAAATTATAGGGCTTCAGTAAGCAATTAAACACCGCTAACACTAAGGGTAACGATACAAAGGTGACTAAGGTTCATAGTCTTTTTCATAGGCAGTGAACAGGCAGTCCAGGCTTATGCTCATACACCACTCGGTGGAAAAATAAAAATGAAACAAAAGCATAGCCTACCATAGAAGTGGTCGCAGACTCTCTGTACCTGCATTTTTTTTTATTTTAAACTCACGTCAGCGGTACTCCGACTCTGCATTCGGCTCGCCCATCTCACGAAAAAAGGAAACAGTAGCAGTATATCACCTCAGCTGGGCCTTGGCTTGAATCAGTCCTCCTCCGTTCTTGAAGCAGGCTCGTACGTGGCCAGAAACTGCTCGGCTGCCCTCACTGATGTCAGGCGCCGTCTTTTGCCATTTTCCGACCTGATAAACAGTCGCGCAGGATACTGCAGTGAGGGCTTGAGGTGGAGAGTGTAGAGTTGGTGCATTACGTCTTTGTATTCTGCGCGTTGTTCTAGGAGTTCGGGGCTGTAGTCCTCGTAAAATCGGCGTATCGTTGTACTTCAGCTCACCTCGCCTTTGCCGGGCCGAACGAATCACTGCTTCCTTCGTTTGAAACTTGTGAAAGCAAATGATCACTGCTCTAGGCTTTCCTCCTTCGGCTGGTTTGTCTCTAAGCGCACGGTGGGCTCTCTCAAGTTCCGGAGGGGAAGGCAACACATCTTTCCCCAGTACCTCAACCAAAAGATTAGAAAAAAACACTGTTGGCCTCGTACCTTCGATCGATTCAGGCAGTCCTATGAGGCGAAGATTGTACCGCCTACTTCTCCCCTCCAGATCTAGAACCTTGGCTTTGAGCTTTGCGTTATCCGCAGCCAGAGCAATCACCTGAGCTTCTAGGTGCTGTAGATCGTTCAGCCCAGATTCCACATCGGAAATTCGCTGTTCATGGTTGTTCACTTTAGACTGGATCCCGTCTAATTTCGTTTCAATGGCACCAAGCTTGTTTTCAAATCTTGCAGACAGAGAGTCAGGATTGGTTAGCAGATCTGCTGTGAGGTTGTTTAGCATGCTAGCCAACGTAGCGTTGTCAACAGCGGGACCAGCGGCAGAAGCATGTTCTTTTTTCTTGTCCTGTTTGCTTGATTTAGAAGTCATATTGGTTGGCAGTATGTGTAAAACACAATCAAACAGGTCGTAATCACTAGTTTCAGTAGATTTGAGTGTATAGATGGTCAATTACAAGTTGTGTGGCAGGAGCCCAAAAAAACACCGCTACTCCATTCCGCTAGCCAACCGGAAGTCCTCTTCGTTTTCTATTTTAATGGTCGTTTAACTCACTAAGGTCAAAATTGTTGGAGTAACTAAAATGAACATTTGAGCCCAAAATTTTTCAAGGTCTTTGTTCAAGTAAATTAGGTTTTATTCAGCCTAAATTAATAAATTGAAGGGAGGATTCCTTCAGTCTAAGTACATTTGAGTTCAATAAAACTAGTCAGTTCACTTGTTACCACACAAAGTACATTTTTAGGTTAAACTGACACCATCTCTTGCACTACAAATGGGCTACTACAAAAGTAGTCATACCAATCCTTTCTTTAGAAGGATAGGGACTTTTGGAGAAGCAACTCAAAATAATACTGACCATCATCTAATATAAATCTTAACTAACATTATATTTCAATCTTCAGAATTGACATAACGTAGGTTTTATGTGGATATATTCTGTCCATATTACATGATTGTAACTCGCACACATGCACACACTCTTCTGGCCTGCCCCGAGCTCTTAGGCAGGCTAAAGGAAATCAATGACAAGAGAGCGAATCACTGAGGCCTCCCTGTCTCTCTCTCCCCAAACAATCGCTGGGACATAATAGCAAGTGACAGAGTGACAGAAGCCAAGTATTACCCAAATTCAACACACACTCACCCCTACACCACGCAGAATATCTGTAGTATAGATAGCGCTGGGCAGTTTTGAAGCATATGCTCAAAAGCAGGCAATATTACAGGTGTAGTGCAAGACATCCAGAGAGGAGGTGCAAAAAAAATAGCCTATCATGAAGAGACAGCCTCCACAAAGTGGCACTACACCAAACCTTTTCCAAAGTATCCTAACAAAGTGATGACTGACTGAATTTCTAAAGATGTCAGCGGGGAAAAACACAATGAAAAGCCTATTGTTACAGACTGAGGAGGATTTTTTTTTTCCTTTCTCCAAAAGACATTGAATGACTATTTTAGAGAGCTGTTGCTCCGTCTTGGGGAGTTTTGAAATGCCGTAGTGACACAGGGAGAGAGAGGGGCTCGGTTTCCTGCTGAGAACCCATTCCTGTCAGTGGTACAGGCTTTCACAGAGGCTTATTTTCCTCAGAAAGGATTGACTGTCTGCCCACGACTAGCATGACTGCAGGGGCATTGGCGGAGGAGCCAGACATGCTAACACAGCAGCCACAGCTTATCAATCTCAGCTAAGCCTGATACAGAGCACATAGTACCAACAATCAATCTTTTGATTACATTAATACACCTGTCTGTTTCTTAAAACCAGCAATGCACCCAAGGAATGCTGAGATACGTGTTATGAATGTTGTATTGTGATGAGAAGGATAGACTCAAGGTTGTTCTTCAGCTAGAAAAAAATCAGTTTGTACAAGAGGTGTCTCTAAAGGTTATTTCCCAAGTGTATTAAAACACTTTGGCCAGTCAAGTGACAAATTAGGTGGTAACTGGCACAATCTGAATATAATTGTGCGCTTTGTAAAAGAATACTTCACCCAAAGAGTTTGGAATGGATAACAATGGATCGCTTTCTATCATGTCTATCCATGTTTTTTTTCTTAGATTTGTTCTTAAGAAAGGTCCTCAGGGAAATCTACATCAGATTCATGATGTGTTCTTAAAACACAAAATTGTTCACGCCTTTGTGCTCTTGAGTGTGTGCAGATTCTGTTCTTACCTTAGAACAAATCTCAAATAAGAAAGCACTGAATGTCAGAATCTTTGTTGAAACTGCATAAGTGGGTTTTAAGAAGAAATTTCCTAGAAAGAGCGGTTGATGAATGAGGCACAGTGAGCGAAAGCTAGCATTTAGAGACCCATTTAGCAAAAATTGCTAATGACTTAGAGTTAGCACGTTCTGTTGGAAAATATAGCCCATGTTTAAAACTACATACCACGCTAATAAATGCACTTGTATGATGTTTGACATGCCATTTAGTACAGCAGTATGTGGCTTTGGATCCCATTGATGCAGAAATGTCATGGATTCCTTGTCCTGGTTCCGCCCTTCCCAGAGTCTGTTCTAGTCTTATCTCCTGGATTCCAGAAAATACTGCGCATTACATACTGTAAGCTTCCTAAAAAAAGTACACTATCAGTAGTCCATTCAGTTGTCTAGTTTGTATAGTATAATACTCTGTTCATTGTCTAATCATTAGTCCCTCTAATCAGTTATTTCGTTTTCTCTGTCTGTATAGCTCTTTGGTCTATTTGTATTTTTTTCCATTTTACAGACAGATGTATGTTGGTTTGTAGGCACTTTTTTTTTCTTGCTTTCATTCTCCTTTTTGGTCAGTCTGTTCAGTCTTTGTGTTTTTGTATCTAGTAGTTATTATTATTTTATTTTTTTTTAAGTTGGTTTTATTTTGGGTTTGTTTCCTAGTTCTCCTTGTGTATTGGAGGTTGGAGCCTTTGGAGATTTGTGAGTATGGCACTCATGAGTTGGATGGTATTGAATTAGAAGGGGTTTGGTATACATTTACATTTGTTCATAGCAATTTTTAAATATCTGTATACACTCATGCTGAAATTTTTTTCTCAGATATTACCTAAAAAACAAAAAAAAAAACCCAGCTGTTTCCACGTCAAGACTACATTTTTATATAGAACTAATAATTGAAATATATTTTTATGTATAAGATGTGTAATATATAATTAAAAAGTTTAATATTGATACAAATACATCTTTTTGTGCACTTACCCATAAGATAAGTCACATTGACTTGATGGTAACATTTAAACCTTTAAAGGAGCAAAAATTAAGAGGAGACTAGTTCTGCTTTTGTTCAGTGTTGTAATTTACTGTTAGCTCTCTGCTGAACTGGTCAGCCTTCTCTAAAGATGGCAAAATACAATACAATTAGAGAATGCACATTTAACATTTGAATCCTGGATTGCAGTACATGATGTTTGACTCCATCTTGACCTCCCTGCCCATGTGAAGAAATCAATCCTCCCTTCCACAGTGTGCACATACATTTAAATGTGTCCCTGACATCAGCTTTCATATTAAAATAGATGACTATGAAATACTTAAGCTGCGGTTAGGAAAACACTCTCTGCCAGACCGTATGGTCACTTACTGGTGTCATGCAATGAGAGAATATTTTCATTTTAATGTGCTAAATTGCATGTTGGCTTAGAAGCAAACAGTTTGTAGTTTAGATAGTGATGGATGTTCTGCTCATACACTGTTCTACATGAAATCACACACAAACATTCTAACTGACAGAAGTGTTTGAAATATGAGGGGATACACTTTGGGGTTCCTCAGTCGCTCATTCCATGCTGAGTCCATTACCTTGGCACTTGGCTGAAGCGAATTCACTAACGCATGGCCCACTTCAAACCATTAATCAGGATTTCACACCATAAAAAAGGTTATTTGCCTAATAGATAAAAGGGTGAAATGAATTATCTCGACTGTAAAGTTCTCTCTCTCTCTCTCTCTCCCCCTCTCCCTTCTCCCTCATTAGGCAGAGTTAGACAATGGCCTTCTGTTTAAGCCCACAAACAGAAACAGCCCTTAGATGAACAAACACACATTCCACTTTGAATAAAAACAGTTCAGCAATTAGCAGGAGTGCTAAAGACTTTAAGAGCACTGTTGGGTAATGCCAATGTTCTCTGACTCTTAAAAATAACAGGCAGTCTTTTTACTTTCAATATAATCATTTTAAAGTTTCACTTGGTTAACTGATGGGCAGTCAGGATTTAATGTTTCATTTGAGAATACCAGGGGAGTCAACAAGGAAGTCAGAACTCATCTGAGTTTTTGATTTTAGGTACGCATTTGTTACGTTTCTGACATAAAACTGTTATTCAGCATCATTTCAATAACGAAAAATGTTAAAGCACTAATGTGTATTCATTTGAAACTCTGTATATGAAGGCTACCTCTAAGGACTTCATAATACATGCATAAGCACTTAATAACATTTATAAATTAATACAGCTTATGCCAGTAATTGCAAGGTGACAATATATTTTATGAAGAGATGTTATTTCAAGTCTCCCTGAAGATAGATGTGCTCAAAACTAGTTTGGTAATAAAATGCTATTTATCAACCAAGACTTTAGTAAACCATCACAGAAGGATTATTACTACATTTTTAAGTAGTTTTGAGAGCATCAAGTTTATTAGACAATTCAAATGAATTCACAAATGTCCATGTGCCTAAGTGTTCAACCTCCACATCAGCATTTTGTGACACATCCTTTAATATACTTTATAACTTCCACTAAATGTTTTCAGCAGGTGCTCACAAGCTTCTGACATTATCTCTCTTGCAATCTTTGCCCATTCCTCATGTGGAAAAGCTTCCAGCTCATTAATGTTCCTTGGTTTCTGTGCTGCCACAGCTTTCTTTAAATCCTACTAAAGATTTTGTGCGATTTAAATCGAGGGACTTGGCCTCTCACGGACATTCCAGGACTCCAACCAAGCTTTGGTTGAGTTGGGTGTATGCTTGGAATCATTGTCATGTGCTCAGAGAAATTAATCCTTCAAGTAGGAGTGCTGGTGTCCCGTTCCATAATGTTCTCTACGTACCTTTCATTTGGACTCGAGACCTTTCAATGGTTTGCTCCATGGCCTATTCATTTGCTAATATATAGAGTGAAAGTAAGGTTTTAGCAAAGAAGGATGGAGGGTGAGAGAGAAAACATCTGATCATTGTACAAGATGGTGCTTATAAGCTGTGCGTTCTGGATTAATTGAGTGTCTTTTGAATGTAAATTCAGGATTGCTGGTCTTTTTGTGTGATTCATAATAACTGCATGCTGTTAACCTGATAATCATCTGTGTGTGTGAACAGGGTCGAGTCACCCAGCCTGTCTCCCCATTCCACAGCCATAATTACTCACAAGCGGCAGGGCCACTAGATGCTCTAGGAAATAATGAAGTCCTTATCTAGGTAATATCTTGACGCTTGTCCAGTTAGTTTGTGTGGTAGTGGTTATACGATGGGAAGGACTGTATAAAGCCTTAATTTAGGAATTGCTGCAGCAAGCACTCTCCTTTTTAGTGGCAATATGACACCCGCTAAGCTTTCTATAGCTGTATTTGCATCTCTGTTCAAAAGCCACGACTAGGAGGTGCCATTAGAAACCTAAAATATTGTACATGGTATTTTTTGCATGATCTAAACTATGTCAAGGTTTTGGGTGTCTAGCTTTTACAGCTTTTTTCTATCTTAGTGCAGTAGCTTAACATATTAAACAGGAATTTGTTTTTCTTTGCAGAAATTGCAAAACTGAAGGAACAGTAGGTAAAAGGGAATAATGCCATACCCCGTGCGTTTTGTCAGCACTCAAATGGCACATCATCATCAACTAGACTTGAACCAGAAGATGTGACTTTCTAACTGTCAAATCATTATTTAGGCAAAACCTACTCTTCATAGCAAGGAGAATATTATAAAGAACGTGACGCTGAGTTGTGTGCCAGAAGTATTATTAAATGGTCGTACAAAGCGGAACCGTTTGCAAGTTTGTTTTGTTTTTTTTCTTTCTGAACTTTAGACCCCAACAGAATTTTAGAACACTCTTGGGATTCTTGACAGTTTTCATATTTAAAGGCTTGACCGTTTCAAGCCGATTTTTAAAGGTGAGTCTCACCTCTTTAAATATGAAACCAAAATCAAATGACTGAATGGAAAATGGTCTTTGAAATTGTACGAGTCATTGTGGTTGTAATATGTAATAAAATGAAATAAAGACCAGGAATATGATACTAACTGACTATCACCAAGTGATCAATGTTATTCTCTAGCTATGGACATGCACCACCAAAAACAAAACAAAACAAACAAAAAACAACAATTCTGGGTAAAAGACAACCTCCTTCGGCTCATATCTGAAACCCAACAAAACACCATGGATTAATCTGGCTCAGTGTTGGGTTATGAGTAACCAAACAGTCAGGGTCATTAGAGTTAACCTAAAATATGGTTTCTTAGACCCATCACTGAGTCATTTGTGTTAATCTGCAATTTTTTGTTTATTAATATGTATTAATTTTTTTTTAATTAATCCAATGTAAAACCATAACTATTGCTTAATAGTAATCAACTGTCCAGTTAAAATAAAATCTTTATTAAAGCTTCTCGGCTTATTGCAGATTTACTGGTGTTTATTTCAACCTGTAGAAAAAAAGATGACAAAACTTTGAAAAAACTTTCAGACACAGCAAAATCCATGACAAACATTTTACACAAGACGTTAAAAGTGGTGATAGTGTACTCTAACCAAATTTGTTTAATAACTAACACTAAGGTAGCTATGTAATCCAGATATAATAAAATTATTGTGCAGCTACCTAAACTACTACCTAAAAACTACTGAGCATTTTGGAGCCAACTCAGGAAAACACTTCAACAGCCTCAACACAGTGTGTGGATGTGTGTGTGTATAATATATATATATATATATATATATATATATATATATATATATATATATATATATATATATATATATACACACACACACACACACACACACATCCACACACTGCGTTGAGGCTGTTGAAGTGTTTTCCTGAGTTGCTATATATATATATATATATATATATATATATATATAAATTCATAAAAAAATAATTTTATGGATCTTCCTGCAAAGTCTAGTTCCAAACACAGTGGCCCACAGCTGCTATAGCTGATTACCAGCTGATTACCCTTTTCAGAAGTCCTAGATTGGCTGGGTTAGGTAGATTAGTGTTAGTTAATGTAGGAGCAGCAGGTTAGATGAACTTTGTAACTAAAATCTGCAGGAAAGTAGATCTCCAGGATAAGAGTAGGTGCCCACTGTTGTGTGGTCTTGTCATACTCATTTTGCTGAAGCTTCCATTTTTGCACCATAGCAAGTGAGCATTCAGATGTGGTATTGCATCGCATCACAAAGCCTTCTGGGTGTCTACACCGGAAGAGTGTCAAGTCAAAATATATAGCAAACACTGATCTCTCAAACAGTAACTAATTTTACTGACAGAGCTGTGCTTCTATGGCTTTAGGACATTGATAGGGTGTATGGATAACAGGTCATGTTTTTAAATCCACACTTAACGTCTAAATAACATTGTTAAAATAGCATTACACCACCCTGGTGTTAGGCAGCTTGATTGTGTCTGCAAAGTCTACGTTGTTAACTAAAACAAAACGAATAGTATTCATGTCTAACCTCCAGCACTCTGGCAGTTTCTCTCTAAATTGTTTTCCTCCACTTCATGGAGGAGATTCTCCGTTTCCATTTTGGGGTGAAATGGCAGAGGGGTGTGACATTTTGTAAACGGAATCAGGCTGTTCATGCAAATCAGTGTGTCACATTGCTCTACCACTCACACAGATGGTATAGACAGTTTCATTGATGAGTGAGTGCTTTGGTTTTGTTGTTGTTGCTCAATCACCTTGCTTGCTGTTGGTGAGGTTTTGCCTAAAAACTCTTCTCAGGCAGCTATTTTGCCTCCTGATCTCTTTGAAAGACAGAATTAAGAGATATGAATAAAAGAAAAACATTTTCACCAGAGGTATCAAATCTTGGTCCTGCAGATCTACCACCCTGTAGAGTTCAGATCCAACACACCTGGTTCCAATATTCAGATGCCCCTAATGCCTTTATTATTTGGATCAGGTGTGCTAGATTTGGCTTGTAGCTAAACTGTATGTTTGGAGATCTACAGGACCAAGACTGAGCACCCACGGTTTACGCAAAAGAAAATAAAGGGTGCCAACCAAACTTTTGATGCCCATTGTATGCGAAAGCATGTTAGATAACATATGCACAGGACAGCATGAGCTGAAGCTGTATCAGATCCCTCTCCCACATCATATGCCTAATATTAGAACCTGGTTGATCAGCAGGAATATAGCTGTGTTAATTGTTTTAGTTAAGTATATAAGTCTGGTTACATAAGGGTGCTTATCAGAGAGACCTTGATGGTCTCGTTGGCATTGCAGCTGCAGGAGAAGAGCTTTAAACAGCCTTGTTTTGTTCTTGATTGGAGTTCAGGCATTAGCTGATGTCCTTGAGTTGTGTAAGACTACATTGCAAGAAGGAGAGGAGGGTGAGAATGGGGAGGAAAAACAGCGAGGAGAGAGAGAGAGAGAGGGAATCAAGGTGGGAATATATTAGGCTTCTAATCAATGAGAGGCGAGAGAAGCGGAGGGATTTTGCGATGATAGAACTTGAGGAGTTCTAATTAAAAGTGTTGAGGGCCAAATAGCAGATGTATACATGCATTGTAGCTTAGATATTGCAGAGTAAGTGCTGAGAGTGAGAACAATTGAAAGCAAAAACAGATTGTGGAGAAATCAGGCCTCTACAAATGCTTTCTTTATCGAAGGCTTTTGAATCCTTTCCCTATTCCTGTTTTGCCTGTCTCTTTTTTTTCCTTTCTGCCTCTTTACTTTAATTCTTCTATTTTCAACCTGTTTGCTTATCTCAGCCTCCTGGCATGATGTCGCGCTTCCAAACTATCGCTGCTCTCCGAGATACGTTTCTTGCTGCTGTCTGTGACAAGCTGTGAAATGACACCTCCAAACACCAACAGCTTTGATTGACATGTGTTGTTCCCATGGAGACATAGACAATGGCCTTCCGGGGGCAGACATGGTGAAGCGAAAAATGATCAAACCTGAGAGACACCCTGCTCGCTCCTCTCGGAGTGTTTGCATGCGTGTTGCGTAGTGGTATTAGATTGGCATAGTAGTGCTTTGCAGAGAGTGAGTTACTGTGGCATATCCTTTGAGGCTTGTCGTTTCTTCTCTGCTCTCTCGTGTGGCAGAGGCATTTATCATGATCATCTGTATTTGAACAGCGTTTAATCAGGCCTGGCATTTTGGAAGCGCTGCGTCACTGTTGCGTTGCAGAAAGATGAGATATTGAGGTGCCTGCGGATGCTTGAAAAGAGCCAAAAATCTAACACGAGGCCTGCTCTCCGCAGAACTGATCACAAGGTAAAGATAACACTTCCTATCCTGTCCTGCTGCTCGCTTCAGTGCCTCTAAAGCCCCATCAGCAGAAAGTTTTCACATTCATGTTTGTGTATACTTTTTAGGGACAAGAATGAAAAAGAAAAAAAGAAAAACTTCTTACCTACAATGACCAGAAAAATGGTCTGGACTTCGTGAAGTGCATTTTTTTCACTAATTGGATTTTGATGTTGAACTGAGCACATCCAGAGATGGAGAAAAACAACTCCATGTATGGACCAGCAGGTTACGACATATGTTAGAATGTGGTCGGGCCCTTCCTGGCTGCCTGCGTGCACGTGGGACGGGCTCTCTGTGTTTATAAAGAGGGGACTGCCCCTTCTTCTGTGTGCTTTGTGAATAAAACTCTCATCTCTCTACGAGAGTGTTGTTCATTATTGCATCGAGAGCTCTCTCTGTCTTGGGACTTAGTAGGATTGCCGAGCTGGTTTATCGCTTCATTCTCTGGTTTCTGAGGGAGAACACTAGTCAAGGAGACCCTACCTAACATTTACCTACAGGTCACTTTTTAAGACTGAAAGCTAAAACAATGCTTTTGCTTATGCAGATTAAGATTAAGGTTAGATTTAAAGATAAGCTAAGAAAATTGTTATTGTGTGCACATAGGGGTGGAAAAAATAATTGGCGGTATGTGGCCGATGGTGGCATGATGCCACACAAATGCTGACACAGTGACCGCAGTGCTGGTGAAAATAAATCATTAAAAGAGGAGAGCTTCAGCCTTGTTGTTTGTTTGTTTGTGTGTTTGTTTAGGCTTGGAAAAGGCAGGATGACGCTCTGTACTCTGTTTTTGATACAGGATTTGTCTGGAATTTACCAACAAGACGTTTCATATAAACATTGTGTTTGATCCATCACTGCAGTTGACAGCAGAGGTTGACAATATTAAACTCTTGACGGAACGGTACGCTTACAACTGCGTGATGTTATTGTTACTGGCTGCTGAAATTTCTGTCCCAGCTTCATTGAAAACCGTGGAATATCCAGTTTGCCATTATCAGTTGTTTGTCATAGTCGTTATTTACCACAAACATAAACATAGCAGAGTAGAGACAGAACAGTATTCTCTTCATAAATATAACATCACTTTAATAGGTTTAGGAGGTTTAAGTTGCAAATTAACCATTTTTGTATGGGGTGCCTGGTGTTTAACCGGTGCATTCATCATCACAAGGTCTGTAATGAAAATACCCAAGGAGGTTAGAGACAGATTTATTTGCAGCTGTCAGTCAAAAGAACTATTTTGGCAACATGCAGAAGTGGCTTTGTTTTTTTTTCCATTAGATCAAAGACCTCTGATAGTTAATTGCGAGACATGCAGTAGATTCAACCATTTATTAGTTGATTTGTGAAAATCTATTAATTGATTTTATGGTGCATCTTAGTGTGGAAATTGCACCAAAAAGAGGCAACGTAAGATTGGCATAATCATGGTACACAGTCTTATTACCTAATCTTAGCTACATAAACACATAATTCACTCAGAAATCTCAGATTTGACTTGTATTTGTCAAGAAATGAAATTGATAGTACTTGAATTAACCTGTGTAACGCTGTTGTTGGTTTTAATAATTTCTCTCTCGTTGATCTTAAGTCATTTCAATGAAATACCATGATGTGTCTTTGCTGTTAATTAACTTACTTTCTCTGTGTTGTCTAGGCTGTCTTCCCCTGGGCATGCGCTTGTGTTCTATATGGTTAACAACCTAGCCTCATGAATATTTTCTATTGCTGAATGTGGCTGTAAGTTGATTGGGCTCTACAGTGATCATGTTTAAAATTAACGCAAGTAGGAGAAGCTGCACAAACAAGTTGAATGAACTGTAAAGAGTTGAGTTTGAAATATTAGATTAGGTGTAACCAATTTGAGTAAATTAATGGTTTGGACATGTGTTGAGGAGGAATAGTGGATATATTGGTCAAAGAATGTTGGAGATGGAGCTGCCGGGTAGAAGGAGAAGAGGTAGACCTCAGAGAAGGTTTATGGATGTAGTTAAGGTGGACATGGAGATGGTTGGTGTGAAAGTAGAGGAGGCAGTGGATAGGGCAAGATGGAGGCAGATGATCCGCTGTGGTGACCCCTAAAGGGAGCAGCCGAAAGAAGATGTTGGCTCAACAAAATGTCCTTATTTTGAAAGAAAGCCATTTAATTGTTTGGAAATCCGTTCCATAATTCAGGTAAGTTAAAAAAAAAAGTATTTATTTGTTTTTTTTGGAATGTATATTAGACATTGTGTTTTTGCTTGTTAAATCCAATGTCACATTAGCGAGAACATATTTAAAAATGTGATAGAATAACCTTTACATACATATTATTTATCAATTCTTATATTAATGTGTTCCTCAGCGAATAAACACTTGCTGCCCGACTGAATAGCTTTTTAAATGTAATTTTCTCTGGTGCCTAAAACATTTGCGCAGTACTAGATGTATGACCCCATATCCTAACAAAAACCTGTGTGAGATGGTGGTGGTGTATATGTGTGAAAAGCCTTGTACTGTGAATCTGACTTACAGAAGGTGTGAAAATACATGCCTGTCTATCTCAGTCTCTTTCTCTCACTCGTTCTCTCTCTGTGACCCTCAACCAGAGATTTTGAAAGATATGCTTTATTGAGAGAAAGGAAGATGGATACAAGAGTTTATTCCATCACACTCGTACATAGTTTTTACTCTGTGAAGTCATCTAATACTAAGATGAATTCAAATAGGTGTACGACTGCATCTGTCCTTATTTTGTTCTTGTTGAAGTAGTATTGAAGCCTTTGCGTTAGGGATGTGCCATTTATATTTATTTAGACATACCAATTGCTTTTCAATTGGAAGATGAATTTTCACCTTTGAGGCCATCGTGAGAAGTGCCTATTTCAGCCATTTTATCTCTTCCATTAATAATGCAATTTCTGAGTTCTCTTGTTGTATCCACACTTTCTGTGCAACATTACTTTTGCAATTTCAACATAAAATGAGGCACATAACAGCACTCAGGCTGTATCACAACTGTAGGGAGTCTGCTTTTTGATAGCTTAATTGTAGACATGCTGACAAAACAAATAGCACGATTTGCTTGTAAATAGCCTGCAGCTGACTGTTGTTCAGGACTTTGGCAATTGCCATCTAAATTTGTTGTTTGTGCTGCTGGGCATGTGGACTTTTCACTGTTTGTGTGTGAGGAGAAATTCAGTGTCAGTTCATTGGAGGATTGTTTTGTCGTATCCAAACCTGGATTTCTGAAATTAACCTGTAAAATATCCAATTTTTACTTTTTTTATGTGATGTGAGGATCTACACATCAATAAACCCTGCAGGAATTCAGAATTCAATAATTGGCTCCACCCGCGCTCAACCAAATAACGTTTCTGGACAGTTTTCCACGTACAACATCAAACATCAGGCTCGAATTTGGCTTGTTTATGTAGTAAGTTTGCCTTTTTACGGAAAATTTCATGCACTTGTGCATTTAAAATTTTTTTTGTTCTGTGCTTTCTCGTCATATGTTCACTTTCATGTTCAGTCTTTCTCACTCGCTCTCCCACCCTCTTGTAGCACTGCAGTCTAGCTGTGTTTATAGTTTGAAAAGTGTGTGAATGTGCCTTAGGAATAATGTGCAAACAATCCAAGGTGAAATGTGCTGTTAACGTTAGAATGTTCAGGGCTGGGTGAAAAATATTTTAAGGCTGTAGCCTCGAAAGCCCAGGTTAAGGGCTTAACTGGGGTTAAGGTGTAACATTTTATTATAGGCAAAACACAAAGTTGTTTATTTCGTTCGTTAAATGGCGGCAAAATGCGATTAGATAAAATACAGCAATGTTTAGGAAAAGATTTAAATTTATTGTTGTAAATAATTACAATAAGCAATTATTCTAGCAAGCAATATAGTTGAACAGTAGGTGATGGTTGCCAAACAACACAATGGTCGCCACACAAAGGCATTTTTGTTGCTCGCTGACAAACTTTGTTGAAATATGCAAGGAATGTAGCTAGCCCTCAGCTGGCGTCCCAACAATCATTCAAAGAAGAAAAAGTGATGTAGCTAGCATTAGCTCATAAGCAGTATAGCAGGGGCAGCTAAAGGGAGGAGAGATGGTATTAAGAAAGTTAAACGCCGCAGTTTCATGGAAAGCTGATGCCTGACCCTGAGCTAGGGCTATAGCTGTTGCGTTTCATGTAGGTGTGTGTCCTTGCTTGAAATATTATCCTCTGCATTGCCATGAGCTGACAAAGTTTAGTGTGAACTAAAAGAGCTGTAGCGGCTCCTTGTCCGTTCTTTTTTGCCCGATTGAGCGTGTTAAATTAGCATTAGCTGAGAGTGAGCTTCAGGAAAGAAAAAGATCACATCGGGTAGCCAACTTGAACTTCAGAGTAGCACAGTTTTATGACTAGGGACATCCATCCATCCATCCATTTTCTAAGCCGCTTCTCCGTCAGGGTCGCGGATGACTAGGGACAAGCATTTCTTATTCTAATATTCGATTGGAATTTATCTAAAACTGCGCACAGTGTTTATTAAACCAAGTGACACAGAAGTAAACAATAATAGTTGCCCCATTATTTGCTATTGAAGTGAACTTTAATTGAATGGTAGTTAATATAGCATTCCCTGTTTAAACAGTCAGTTCAGTAGCCAGTCACCCCCACCCAGCAGTCAGCTAAGGCTGTTTCATTTTCTTGCACTGAATTTAGCTTATGAGCTGGTGAGATGCATTATAAATGATGAAACTGTCTAAGATTGGTACAGAGTTCTTTGGGGTTTAGAGAGTAATGTAGGTGTAAAGTAATAAACTTTACTCATTCATTAAAGGGAAAAGTACTCTTAAAATTCTTATTACAGTAGCAATTTGTAATGGAATATTTTTAAGGAACTAACCCACCACTGGTCAGTGATGGGTCAGCTTCTTTTTGTGGAGCATACCCATAGTCTAGCTAAAGTCTTTGGACGGCTAATTTTGGACCATCTGTTTGTGAGCTGGTTGACTTCCTTGTAGGGTATGTTTGTATATTGCTGCCCCAGGCACTCACATTGGCTTGGTTGTTAAAATGCACATACTGCTACAGGCTTTACAGTAGTAATACTGAACCTACAAGTGTGGAGTTTCAGGGTTGTCATGTACTGACAACTGGCTTACATTTTTAATGGCTGCTATGCCCCTCACGTCATTTACCAAAGTTGCAGAGTAGAGGGGCCTGCAGCCTGGTGGTCTGGCAAAACTAGGCTTGCATAGTCTTGTTTGGGCACAAAGAGAATTTAAGGTTTGCATTCAAGTGCGTTTTTATCAATTTTGTTCATTTTAAGCGTCCACTTTGCAAATGCTTTTTCACTCTCATTCTGAGGAAATCCTACGGTTGGTGAACAATGCAGTGAAGGACTTTTCTGTATGATGTTGGCACAGGCTGTACTCTATAACAATACACATGTGACAAGCTATCACAATACCTAAAGTGGCCACAAGGAAAAAAGAAAAGGTTATAAAGATTTGGGCAGGAGCCAAGAGCCAAATCAAAGCATTGTCTTGATCCTGAAAGAGTTTTTGCATTTGCTTGCAGACAGACTCCAGGGCAGGTGGGTTAGAATTAGACTCCCGTTAATGTGAAATTGGAAGCAGACACACGCTTCACTATTTTTGCCTGCAGCGTCTGCCTATGATCACATTGCTGGAGCCAGAGTTACTCATTGCAACCAGACAGGTCCTGTCCCTGTCCACTCCAGGACCCTTTCCTGGCCACTTCTGCATGAAAAGGTCGCCAAAATGCGAGTGCGTATGTGTGTCAGTGTTGTTTAATTCATGCATCTTTCTTCAGGCTGCTCTGTCTGCACTGAAATGCCTCACTGTGTACACATGTGTGCATGTCCTATTAGTTTAGTGCAACAGGCTGCTCTGGGCATCCCTGTGCTTCATACAGGACACACATACACACAGGGGTCCACACACCCTGCAGCAAGCCCGGAGTCAGCAAGAGGGCTACCGAACACTGCTGTATGTTTGTATGAGAGAGAGAGTGAAAGAGGATCATGTCAATCTGCCTTCTGTCCGCTAAAGTCCTTAGAGAAATTTTTATTAATAAATATATTTATTAAGTCTTTCCTGTTCACGTCATTAACGATACATTGTCTAACAAAGTTGACCTGAATTTGATTTGTTGAAGGTGAATTCTACGTATTCTTCTTAATGTCTACATAGCTCAAGGGTAGAGATTTAGTCAAGAGTATTTTGATTTGAAATGATGAATGTACTCTTATTTACATTTACATTTAGAGCATTTAGCAGACACTCTTATCCAGAGTGACTTACAAAAAGTGACTTACATATTTGTACTTCTGTGTCGGATGCAGTGGTAGAATTAATTTAAAAAGCATGTTTGAAGGAGTATTTTTGTGCCTTTAATAAGGTTTTCAACTTTTCCTGGAAATTTGTCCTTCACTTTCTGGAGCAGTTTCCATTTTCATAGAACAGCCAGTCTGACTAGGTCTACATCAAAAGTAGTGTATTGACTCCTGTTGTTTCTTTAAAAGCTGGATTAAAGTAAAAAGCTGTCTGTGAATGGGAGAGAATGTGACATTACCTGTGAATAATGTAAAAATTAGTGCTGTTATTTACTTTAGGTACAACCCCAATTCCAATGAAGTTGGGACATTGTGTAAAACAGAAATAAAAACAGAATACGATGATTTGCAAATCCTTTCAAACCTATATTCAATTGAATACACTACAAAGACAAGATATTTAATGTTCAAACGGATAAACTTTATTGTTTTTTGCAAATATTCACTCATTTTGAATTTGATGCCTGCAACACGTTCCAAAGAAGTTGGGACAGGGGCATGTTTACCACTGTGTTACATCACCTTTCCTTTTAACAACACTCAATAAGCGTTTGGGAACTGAGGACACTAATTGTTGAAACTTTGAAGGTGGAATTCTTTGCCATTCTTGCTTGATGTACAACTTCAGTTGCTCAACAGTCCGGGGTCTCCGTTGTCATATTTTGCGCTTTATAATGTGCCACAAGTTTTCAATGGGAGACAGGTCTGGACTTCAGGCAGGCCAGTCTAGTACCCACACTGTTCTACTAAGAAGCCACGCTGTTGTAACTCGTGCAGAATGTGGCTTGGCATTGTCTTGCTGAAATAAGCAGGAACGTCCCTGAAAAAGATGTTGCTTGGATGGCAGCTTATGTTGCTCCAAAACCTGTATGTACCTTTCAGCATTAATGGTGCCTTCACAGATGTGCAAGTTACCCATGCCATGGGCACTAACACACCCCCACACCATCAGAGACGCTGGCTTTTGAACTTTGCGCTGATAACAATCCGGACAGTCCTTTTCCTCTTTGGCCCGGAGGACACGACGTCCATGATTTCCAAAAACAGTTTGAAATGTGGACTCGTCAGACCACAGGACACTTTTCCACCTTGCGTCAGTCCATCTCAGATGAGCTCGGGCCCAGAGAAGCCAGCGGCATTTCTGGGTGTTGTTGATATGTGGCTTTCGCTTTGCATGGCAGAGTTTTAACTTGCACTTGTAGATGAAGCGACGAACTGTGTTCACTGACAGTGGTTTTCTGAAGTGCTCCTGAGCCCATGTGGTAATATCCGTTACAGAATGATGTGAGTTTTTAATGCAGTGCCGCCTGAGGGATCGAAGGTCACGGGCATTCAATGTTGGTTTTCTGCCTTGCCACTTACTTGCAGAGATTTCTCCAGATTCTCTGCATCTTTTGATGATATTATAGACTGTAGATGATGAAATCCCTAAATTCCTTGAGGTTGCACGTTGAGAAACGTTGTTCTTAAAGTGGTGAACTTCGCCCCATCCTTGCTTGTGAATGACAGAGCCTTTCAGGGATGCTCCCTTTATACCCAAATATGACACTCACCTGTGGAATGTTCCAAACAGGTGTTTTTTGAGCAAACTTTCCCAGTATTTTGTTGTCCCTGTCCCAGCTTCTTTGGAACGTGTTGCAGGCATCAAATTCAAAATGAGTGAATATTTGCAAAAACAATAAAGTTTATCTGTTTGAACATTAGATATCTTGTCTTTGTAGTGTATTCAATTGAATATAGGTTGAAAAGGATTAGCAAATCATCGTATTCTGTTTTTATTTATGTTTTACACAACGTCCCAACTTTATTGGAATAGGGGTTGTAGATATACAAACACAGAGAAACCATAGGAATGTTGACTACAATCTGGCCATTTTGAAAACACTGTACAAAACAATGTTACGTATGGAAAATGTGTACCTGGGAAAACCTCAGGTAGCTGCTACAGTATTGCTAGGTTGTTGTTGAGATATCCCAGGTGGTTGTTAGTTGTTTGCTTGGCTGTTATGGTGTTCCAGAGGGTTTGCTAAGGTTGTTACTGTGCCTTTGCTGTGATATCGCAGGTGGCTGCTAAGATGTTGCTAGGCCATTGCTGTGGAATGATATCTACAGTGGTTGCTGTGGAGTTGCTAGGCCATTGTGGTTTGTTTTCAGAGTTGGTTGCTAAGGTGTTACTAGGCAGTTGCTGTGATTTGTGTGAAGGTTTTTGGCTTCCTCCAACCCATAAAAACAGTTCATCAAGCTAACTTAATTACATTATACAATCAAAAGACATTGAAGTACAACTTTACTCTCAGCCTGCACAGCACTGACTATATTCTCATAAACATTAAGCAGTGAATCTCTAGCAGGCCTTACTAACCTTGCTGGATAATATGGCATGAGATCCTTAACTTACCTTCATAGTCATGCAGGTAATACTCTGAGAAAAGCTTGTACACTCTGTCAAGCTTGCTTCACTCTGAAAGTGAAAATGAAAATTCCTTCACCTAATGAATGACTGCTTTTTTGGGAAAATTAAGCAAATGCCTTAATGGATGAATTAATGAATACATAAATAATAAGTAAATAATAAATAAATGGGTCCGTCACATATGAGCTTTTCTATGAGTCTGTGGTGGCGAGTGCTATCCTTTATGCTGTTGCATGCTGGGGAAGCTGGCTGAGGGTGGCAGACGCCAACAGACTCAACAAATTGATCCGCAAGGCCGGTGATGTTGTGGGTGTGGAGCTGGACTCGCTGACGGCAGTGTCAGAGAGGAGGACGCTGTCTAAGCTGCAGGCCATTATGGACAATGGCTCCCACCCACTCTACAACATGGTGATGAAAAACCAAAACTCAATACCAAACTGTTCATATGTGCAATAATAACAATTGTGTTGCAATAACTCAGAGGGACACTAACTTAATTTAAATCATTTAAATAGTTGCTTTACTGCTTTATACCAGATGTTTCATATTTATTATCACAATCACCGCCACTTTACTGTATTCATAAGTACTTAAATCTTGTGTACATACTGCAAATTTCTCTATATTGTTTTAAATTATTACAGTGTTTATTCTTTTATATAAATGGCTGCAACTGTAACAACTGCAATTTCCCCCTGGGATCAATAAAGGAATCTGAATTAATATGCATTTGTGCCTTACATGGCCATGTATGTGCCTTTTGCTGTGTATGTATTAGAAGAAATTAATTTTATGCCCGAAACATCATAAAACTATGTCAAAGGCATCTGGTTACATGTTGGTAACTATTTCTGCAGCAGCTTCTTGTAATGTAGCTTTTACAGAACCTATGAACAGTTCTGGCTCAGCAAGTTTCTCTAGAACAGAACATTTCACATCCAAATATTTAATTTGAATGGCTTTATTATACAGAAATTTCATAAAGTTTCCCTTTTAAACTTCTAAATATAGTGGTAAGTGTTTTTATTTGTCCATCATCGTAAAATTAAATAGTGAAATTACTGTTTATCCATCTCCTAAGAACATGTTCTTGACTGACTCCAGATTGTCAATATGCATTATGAAGTATGATTTTTTTTTTTTGATCACATTGAATCAGCTGTACAAAGTAAATCAAAAACCTATTTTCTGTCTGATTTTAGAAAAAGGCGAAGTATGGAAACAGACATGTTAATACACAATCTAAATGCTCCTTTAACACTAAAGATCCCACTACATACTCTTTCTAGAACTATTTGAAAGCATGTTTGTTACACAGGGACTAATACTTACCTTACCAGTTTTCATTAATTCTGTCATTGTGTCAAATTATCAAGGACCATGGGGTCATCTTAAATAGCTGGGTAGATGATACAGTGCTATACATGCAGGCCTGCTGGGAAATCTTGAATTACAGATTAAACATGGGGTGTTATTCAGGAACCTGACCTGAGTTTTAAATCAGATGCTGATAAAGTCACAAAGACTTCCTTCATTCTCCTTATGAACCTTACCAGAGTTGGTCCTTGTCTTGTCTTAAGCATGTCTTTTATTTGTAGACTTAAAAGCTATAGAATTCTTTACCACAGCAAAATAATCAGGTACCCTGCTAACAGCTTAGAGAGGCAACGAAAATACTTGTACACAGATTTTTAAATCACAGGCTGATAATGTCAGTGAGGACTCCTGAACCTTAAACTGATGATTTCCAAAGCAAATTTCCAAACTATGCTCATAATTTAGTGGTGGGAATCTTTAAGCACCTCACAATTTGATTACGATTCAGAGTGCTGTGATGCAATGGTCTTTTTTTTCTATACATGATTTCTTTTTTCACACCGTGTGGATTTGGTAGTTTTAAAGCGAAGTATTTGTAATAATCCATAATGAATTTACTTCCAATTTCTTTTGCTAGCAAAACAAACGGAAGCAATGAGGCAAGTCAACTGGAAGGCTCTCATTCACTGCTCTTGTTTGGAGCACGAGATGCAGGCTGCCACTCATCTGCGATAAATGTGCAGTTACAGTGACCCAAGACTGTGTGGCAGTGTATGTCCACGCATCACATTACAGCTATGCTATTTTCTTCAGAGATTCCACTTTGGATTTGGTGGTGTTGTAGAGTGTGGGAGGATCTGTATCTGTCAATAAAATATTTTCGAGATGGGACACTGGGTCTCTGCTCCAAAGTGTGCAACATAGCACGAAAGCCCTGCTTCTCAGTGACTGATAAGGGATGCAAATCCTTGGCAATAAAAGTTGCGATAGACTTTTGGTTGGGAATGTGTATTATTGTTTCTCATGTTTGTCATTTCCAAAATATTTAGTGTGACACAACCTGCATGTAGTATGGAGCCTGTCCAGGTCCTTTTTCCTTTCAATTTCATAGAAGCCAAAGTGCTTCTGAAGTGCAGCAGTTACATTCTGGCACCTTGGGCACCATTTAAGGTGAAATGGGAAAATTCAAACAAGAAGAAACTAGAGAATGAGAAATTGCCTTCAGCCTCATAAAAAGTTCAATGTTTGGAGACATTTTACTAGAAACTATTCTACTGTTGAAGAAAAGTGTGCTGCCAGAGATGGGAGGAAAGTGACTATAGCTGTGCTAAAGCTTAAAGCAGAGCACAGAGTCTGTGTTTTTCATTTATACTGGGACATTAGCACATACTGAGAATTATTGGACATGAAATGTGGCTCCCAATGTGGCTTGGTTTTTGTTGAAAGGACAAAATGGCTCTTCTTAACATTTGGCTTGCTGACACCTGACCTATATATTGAAGGCATATATATATATATATATATATATATATATATATATATATATATATGTGTGTGTGTGTGTAATTTTTTTTGTCTAGTAATTGTAGAACCATTAGCGTTAACCTCCGTCAACCACGTATGTAAAATTATCATTATAACCGCAATGTACTAAGATTGAAGCATTTTTTATACTTTTTTCCTGATTGAAAGTGACAAAGATTCAATTCTTTAAAAAAACACATAACAACGCACAGCACTGGCACATTAACAATATCTTCTCTTCTGGAACAGTGCATCCCCACCTCTTCTGTACCCTAATTCAACATCTCTCCCTTTATCTATGGAGATTAGATTGTTCTCTCATCAGGTGAGATTTTTCCCCCCCAGCAGCTGGCCTGCTCTTCTGCATTTCATCATGTGCATATTTTCTTCCTCCATCTCTTAGCTTCACTCTGTGTTCCAGTGGCCCCTGGCTTTAAATGAAGTGAACCATCTCTCTTGTCCTTTGGATCCAAACATCGTCTTTAACTCCAGTCCCTGGTATCCCTGGATTTTTCTTTCAAGACACAGGATCAAGCTGAAGAAATGGAAAAATCTGAAAGTCCTCCCATTTCCAGACATTAGTAATGGGATTCTTTCTTGTCTAGGCGCATTAGGCAGGTCAGGCCCAGTGGTGCTGCACACTAATTCCTGCTCGAGATGCTCTCGAACACTCTGCCAAATCGCCCGCAGCCATGGGTCTAGCAGAGAGATGCTGTCGAATTTGTGCCATCTGACAGAGAGAGAGGGAGGAGGAAATCTGTTTCTTGCTGAAAATAACCAAGTGATGATTTCATTTCATTCTTCATCTGGTAAACAGAAAATTAAATCAACCTCTGCGAGATTGTTCATGATTAAGGAGAGAAAAGTAACTAAATAAAAGGTGTTGAAAGTGATGAAACAAAATTAGCAGCGACACAGAGCTCAAGGGGGATTTGAGGGAGCATCCTGATTTGAATTTTTATGGTGCTAGAGATGGAGAGCTGACAGGCTAAAGTAAGTAAGTAGCACTGGGAGATTCAAACAGACCTGCCCACTCAGGTGTTGGCTTCAAATGTCTAGAGTGGGAGAAGGCCAGAGTAACCGATGAGCCATCAGGCAGAAGATTTGTTCTTGCACATCGAGAGAAAGGGAGAGGCAGAAAGAGAGATGAAGGCACTACATGATTTTTCCATAACAGGCGAGTGACCTCCACAAGCCAATAGCTGCTAATACTGGAGGGGTTAGCCACAAATCCCTCATGTTTTTAGAGCGGAGAGGGAGGGAGCGAGAGCGAGCAAGAGACCTGTAGGGGAGAGATTCCTCAGGAGAAAAGCCGTTTAAAAGGGCTGCACTAAAAGGTAGAAAACAACAACCTGTGAAATAGATTGGAAATGGAGTGACGGTGCTCACTGAAGGAAAAAAGGGAGCGACACTGATTTGAATCACATTTTATTCTTTTTTTTTTTTTTTAAACTGTTGTTCGCTTAGGGATGCCAATCCATAGGGTGCTGTTAATCAGAGTGAGCGGCAAATGTTGAGTTTTGACTTTCATTTTCATGCTAGTGATGTTTTTACAGTTTCAATTTCTCTGTATGGTCACAGTGCTTTTGCTATCATTTGAAATATGAACCATATACAAATTAAGACATACAAATGGTTGTTATTTTTAAAAAGGAGTATGTAATCATTACTGATAGTTTCTTAATTATTTTATTTCATACTCTGCTAAGAGTTATATTATAATAATATACAGATATTAGAATAGAATAGAAATATTACATAACAGTTTTAAACACTTAAATAATGATTGTCACTGTTTATCAGGGCTTGTTGTCATTAAATGTTGCTATCACGTGTTCCTTCCAAAAACAAAGTCAAGATTTAAACTGCTTTGTATAAAATGACAACAGGTTCGTTTTGAATAGATATGTTTCCCCAGACCTCAGAGGTAGTGAATACGCTGCTCCTTGATGAGCTCAGTCCACGTAGTTGGGTGCAGGTCCTTCCCAGTGAGCTGGGCTCTGTGATGTGCAATGTTATCCCCCCACTGTTGCTGTCAGTCCTGGTGTCCAGTTGTGCTACACTGTGCCGTGCTTCAGTGCAGAGTTTTATAGAGGCTATAGTGCAGGGCTCCAAGAGAGTGCTGACAGCATGAGTGACGGCATGTGGAGCGGCTGCAATTAAAGCCCTCTCTCCGCCTGACAGCGGGCCAAACCCACCAGAGCTGCAGAGCGGCTTCATGGGAATGTCGATAACTAACGGTTTTCTCTCCCATTCCCTACCTTACCCCACCCCCAACCACTGTCGTCAGGAAGACTGGCATTGTTGCCGCTAACTGCACTTGTCCTGCACCGGTGTACAGGCCCACTCCCTGAAGAGCTAATCTAGAACAATGTATGTGAACGAGAGATTGTCTGCATGCATGTCAGACATTCATAGGTTGAGCATAACACTGCAATCACCCAACACATGTATCCATCATGACACTTTGGTACTCCGGGGACTTAACCTTCCCTGAAATGTCATGTTTCACTGAATGTTATTGTGAAATATAGGATACATAAGAGATCTCCCACTTTTCAGTGCTTTAAGGGTGTGTTATATCAGTGACAGCAAAGTCTGGCTGTAGTAAAGTAGTAAAGGTCTTTGTTCATCAGTGCTGTGTGCAATATTGTCTGATTGTAAAATGGGTGTACGCAAATGTTTTTTAAATCATCAAAGTTATTAACAATATCTCTGCGAAATATAAAGTATTGCTAAGTGAAATAGTCAAATCTAGTCAGTATATTTAACCTTTCTCATTAAAGAATGTCTTAAGATTGATTTATTGTATTTACTTATGTTAAGCCATTATCTAGAGAAATTCTTGCTGTATGTTCAGATACTTCTAATAATCAATAAAATGACTTCAGTTGTCAAGATGTTTTTGCGTCAACATCAGTAGTTACAATAAAAGATTGAAAAAAAAATTGTGAAAATTGTGAATGGGGGGATCTTTGTAGGCTACTAAAACAGTTATTAATCCAGTTTTGAATTCTCTGTTTCTGGGTGGGTGGAGGAGGGTGATTGGGTGCCTTGCAGCAACGGTCACCCAGTCAGTCATGGCATTGGAACTCCTGACTGACTGGTAAGAGTTTCCCCTTAGTCATTTGAAAGAGTTTCAATTACTAACAGACCATTTTTGCAGTAGAGAGGGCTGGTGTCCAGCACAGTTTGGCAATTTCTTTGCTCAAATACACCTGATTGGACTCATCTGTTAATTGCAAAGCTTAGTTGGAGTAGGGCGGTCAACAAACTGTCAGAGTTGGGTATCCCTGATTTAGCGCAATGATTTGTAGACCCACAAATCTGAAGAGGTCTTTGTAGTAGAGTCAGTGCTCCTCGGCAGAACCTTGAGTAACATGGGATGTGACTGCAACTACTGTGTACTTTGGAGTTCCTGCAACCAAACCAAGACGACCACAACATACACACTTTGATGTATTGACTCAGTTTTCAAGGTGACATGGAGCAAACATTACACGCCAGGTCAGGATGCAGTTGATCAAAATCAGCGCACAACACAAGGGATGCTGTTTGTCAAGCCCCAAAGAGGGTTAGGTTGTTAGGGGTGTTTTGATTTCTACAGGTTTTTAAATGAATTTTGCCAATTCTCTTCCACTGTTGGTTAGGAGTTTCTTGTTATGGCGTCTTCAGATCTTACAGTAGTGTGTCGTGTGTTTCTCAAGGATTCTCATTCTTTCTTTCTCAAAAACCGCTCTTTTCGTTTGGTCACAGTAACAGGCATTATGGCTGCAGCTATCAATTTTAGTTATTTTCAAATATTTGATCAAATATTTTTTTGAAGATTGATGGATTCATTAAATTGATTAAATATCCATTGCAGACCTAATGGACCCCTGATGTTTCCTCAAATACTTTTACCCTCTTGTTTTTCTCATTTTGGTTGTCAGATTACTGGCTATTGTGGTGAAGAAATGGTTTGTTCTTCTATCAGACTGATTTTCCGCCGCTTTTGAGTTTCCTTTGGGGAAGGAAAGAACATAAAGATATAAAGACTAAATGTTTTGTTGTCGCACTCGTTGTTGAGGTCCGTCTTATCCGCCTGGCCTATCCTGCTGCTTGGCTCCACTTCAGAGAAAAAACGGCTCGACGAGGGACCACATTCTTAATTATTATTAATAACACTTCCATTTGATCTGCTCGTTTGCTTTTTCTGGAGCTCTGACAGTAGTAATTTCATCGCTCTCTCCCTCTCTCTCTCTCTCTCTCTCTCTCTCTCTCTCTCTCTCTCTCTCTCTCTCTCTCTCTCTGCATAGTTGAGGATAAATAGTCAGCGTGAATATAATTGAAATGTAGTCCAAAATTATTTCCTTAATGTGAGCACTCCATACTTTGGAAAACTGAGTGAGCATTTGCATATTTTTAATTAAATGCCTTGAAAATTTTTGAAATAATCTAAACTAACTTGTCACTTCCAACATTTTGGCATTAATTAATTAATGTTTGCCCTTGACTTGTCAGCACAGACTTACATGTTTATTCATTATTTTGAAACTTGTTTTTTTTCACCCCACCCTGTGAGGAGGAGGGAAACTATTGAGATGAAACTTCAGGCTGAATTACCGAATGTAAATTTCAATTCTACTTCCATTAGGTGTTTGCTTGTTAATTGACACAAATGAATTCTTTCATAGCAACTGTTACCAACATGGACAATCGTAGCAAAATTTTATGTGACCCTAATGAGAAATTGAAGCACATCCTTCCTACAGTGCCTGAGTTTAGACACTCAGCTTCACCTGATGTCAAACTCAGTCATATAGTGTTTAGACTGTTGCTAGAACAGACTGAATTCATACAACAGCAGCAGAATAGCCAAGAAATACTCCAGAAAATAAATATACAGAATAATAAATATGATGGTACTAGGCAGAGCAATAAAACCATGTATGCAAAAGGGCACCATATATACATAAAAGCAGCATGTAGGTGATGAAGGAACTAGTGCAAACACTAAACTGCACACAAAGATTGAGATCTCATCTCATAGCAGCATTCAAATATTTAAAGAATTCAAAGTTCAGACATGCTGTGATGGTAAAGGGGTGTGGGATCAGACTATGATAGATGCTGGAAAGATTCTAGATTGATATCCAGGTAAACGTTGGGGATATCAGTGCTTTCAGTAATCTGACAACCTCAGGGAAGAAGCTTTTGGACAGTCTGGAGGCAGCGTAACGGATGCCTAGGTACCTTATTCCAGATGGGACTGCCAGGAGGGTCAGGAGTCCATGAGAGGGGTGGGAGGGGTCATCCACAGTGCTGGCATCTTTGCATATGTATGTTGGAGGTGTTGATGGTGGGTAAACACACCCCAATAATGTCAGCTGCCCTCACAATGCACTGTAGGGCCCTGGAGTCTGAGACACTCACAGTTCTCATAGAATGTAGTTCTCAGAAAGAGAAGTCACCGTCTGGCTTTCTTGGCGAGACAGGTGGTGTTGAAGGTCCAGGTGAGGTCATCTGTGATGAGCATACCAAAAAACCTGGGGCTTTTTACTCTCTATAGATGAAGCCTGATGTGCAATGGAGAGTGATCACAGAGAGTCCTCCTAAACTTAACAATCATCTCTTTCTTGCAGTCAACATTAAGGGATATTGTTGTCTCTACAGCAGCGTGTTAGGTCACATGTCATGTAATTAACCTAACGTTAGCATGGTGGCAATTTCATCATTGTTTAAAACCTGCCCCGTTTTAATTAGCTGCATCATTGTCCAGCTTGGAAGGAAAATCACTGAGTTTTCTCAGTTGGTTAAATGTTATTTTTGCCAACATTCTGTTAACCAGATGTGTCAAACTGAATACTTCTCAGGCCACAGCTCTGCAAAGATTAACGCTTTCATTCTTCTGGCACTCTGAATTCGACTCAGGGGCGTCCTTGCTAATTAGCTGATGAGTTGAATCAGGTGTGTTTAATGAGGCAGAATGCTGAACTGCAGAAATGTGGCCAGGAAGGAGCTCAGTTTAACAACCCGGCTGTAAAGCTTGTCCAATCTCAAAACAGTTGGCTACTAAAGAATGCATTTGTGGGCGGAGCATGAACATCAGTTGGATGAAAGTTAAATTATTCTTTCTCTCCTTGGCCAGTGGTGGAGGAGGGCAACTGTTGCCATGGTGCTGCTGACTGGCCGTTGCGTAGCTGCTGACTGAGCAGAGATGATCTCCTGTGAGCTCAGACAGGTTCGAATGTGTCGTGTGTGTGTGTAAGTGTCGTCTGACAGGAGGCTATTATTAAAAGGATAAGAGTGCAAGCCAATGGCCTAGGGGCTTACAGCATAGAGAAATCCATGATGATCGATCTTGATCTGCATGCAGGTCACAAGATTATGTGTTGCTTACGGGAGTATGTGGTGTCTACTGGTTTGCATGGGCATCAGTGGAAGTACCACCTACACTGTAAAAAACAACCTATAGAATCTACTCAATAAATGTGAGGTAACAATTTGCACTCAGTTTGTTTGGGTAGATTTCACCCCATATATTGAATAAATATTACTTAAATGTATCAGTTATGACACACTAAAAATAGTAAGGTAAAACCTACCCAACATTTCTCAATACCGTTTACTTAAAAAAATGGAGTAACATTAACATAATTGTTACTTTTTTTATCTACTTCATTTATTAGTTATATATTATACATTATATTCTAATATGACTAGCTAACCACTACTTGTTCAGAGAAGGTTAAATTTACTCTTTAAAAAAATGTCAGACAATTTTGAGGCCAACTTTTTTTTATTAAGTGTGCCTTCAAAAACACAAAGATACAAAAGTATTTTTTTCACTATGCACACAGTTAAAACCAAAGTTTCTTGAACATGTACATCCTCTCAAACAGTCTTATGCTTCAACACGTTTGAACTGCATCACAAAATGTTATAACACTATCAACTCATGAGTCTATTTTTCAACTTATACAGAGACCAGCCACTTCATTAACACCATTAACAGCTTCAACACATTTCTTGAACAACTGCATTACAAAACAGTAGAATACTTAGGTCTGGGGTATTTCAGATTGCTGAAATTAAAGGAACATAAACTATCACTTTTTTCAACTCATGCCTATTTGCAATTTTTTTACAGAGACCAGCCACTTCTTTTACTACACCCATTGTCTATTTGTCAGCTCCACCAAACACTTTGAAGTTCTATAATTAAAGAATGTAATCACTTATTATGAGGGTGGTGGGTCATTCAGTGACACTGCGATGGTGTGTTAGTGTTCACAGATGCGTTGGTCATCCTCTAGTCCTTCATCAGTGGTCACAGGATGCTGCTGTGCTGAGAATGACCCACCACCCACATAATCCCTGCTGATCACTGGAGGTGAAAAAGTGGATGAGTGTAGAAAAAAGAGATGATGTGAATAAGTTGCAGATGGTGTAAAGTGCTTATGCTATATCTGATTTAAAGAGTACACATATACTTCAACAAAGACAATGAGGTGCATTTCAAAAAAGTAAGGTAACCAGAAAATCAAACACTGCTTTGTCAGTCAGTTCAGTTACATCAGTTGGTACACTCCAGACCAAGCAAAATCAAAACATGTAAGCAACCCCAATAACAGGTAATAATCTCAGATACCAACTTGAATAGAGTATAAAAGAGTATAAAAAACAAGTATAAAAACAAGAAAAAAAGTCTGTGAACAAATGTGTGTAAAACAGTTCATTCCATTAGCTTACTTTTGAGGCTGTGGACCCTCTTGAGAAGTTTTGCTCCATCAAGCTCCAAAAATATTTTCTGGAATACTTCGAAAGTGTACTTGAGCTTCTTTGGATATTCAAGGTTGAGGGCATAGATTAAACCCATCAACAGCACACATGCCTTTGTCTTGTTTCCACACCCCTTCAGCACTTGGATGCCCTCTATCACAACAAAAACATCTGCTGGATCATCTTCGGACATGGCATCATGGATCACAATCACCTTCATGGTTTGGTCTGTGTGGTCTTCATGTTCGCTCTCCATGTTAAAAGAAAAAACAAACCATATGCATTTAATTTACAACACGGCATTTACGATGACAAATGACTAATTACAAACCTTTTTGTATTATTCAGCAGGCCAATACAAGCAGGTGACAAATAAAAGGCAAAATCTGAATGGTCGACCCACAGTATCCCATTAGGAAATTTACCAACCTAATCCACTGCTGAAGATTGAAAAATAGCTGGACAAGCCACTCCCTTCAGGGCAAAAATGTGTAAACATAAAATGAATTCATAACAGACCACAAAAATTTAAGGGTGAACCATTCAGATTTTTATAATTAATGTGTGCCTATCTGTATATTTTACAGATAGCACCTCATATAATGTTAAGCATAATTACTGATCGCATGCCATTCTTAAAGGAGAACTCCTGTGTGAGATGAACTTGGGGTGTAGTGAAACATTTTCAGATCAGGTTTAAGACCACTGCTTTAAAATGTAAGACCCAACAATGTGTTTAACATCTTATAATGATAAAAAAACTGTAAAAGGCAGGGAATGTGTACAGTAATACACTGAAGGTCAGGTAACTAACTGGCTGATTTACTAAATCACAGTTCTGTGATGGGCATCAAAATTGAAAATGATATCAGCGCAACCCTGTGTGTAATCCTTTGAATACCTCATGTTGATCGATCGCTTAATAACATACCTGGCAGTCTTGGAAGAGGTCTTCTTGGTGTTCCCCAAGGTACTCCATGAGGCAGCAGACAACAGCATCCCTTTTTTTCTCAACACTTTGAGACTGAAAAGAAACACAAATCAGTTTTTGAACTTTTGTGAAAAAAGTAAAGTAAACCAAACAAAACCATACACACCTCATTTACATCATTCAGGAGTGGATGCATCCTAGCACCAGCAGCTCCCCCTTTGGCACGAAACAGCTGTATAAGACGTGGTGTGTACCAGTCAAGCTTCAGCATGAACGTCTCTTCCAGGGCAACTGTTGTAATACGTCGGAACTCCGCTGTAATCTAGAGAATGGGTAAAGAGACAAAAAGAATACAACTATCAGAGATAGCCATCAATACCTAGAACAATTTTAATGTGTTTAGTTATTAAGAAAGTAAGGCACCATGTACATCAAAGCTTTACAACTCCATGCCTGGTGGGCCAATTTTCAGTACAGCTTAGTGGTTTCTCTACTAAATAATCAGCAGTCTTAAAATCCTCCACTGAATGGGGATTGTGTTTTCTACTCTTGTGACTGTGGAATGTTGTGTATATATTTGTTTTGTAATCACATTCTTTAAAAACACAAGGCACCGTTTCAAACTTTTTTAGGTGTCCACCAAGGTGCTCAAAATATTGTCTTTCTGTGTGGAAATAACATGAATTACACACTAGGCATGTGAAAGAAAGGAGCTGGCCTGGTTTAGTAGTCTGGGGGTGATCCCTGGACAAATGTGTACGTAATGCACCCCATGTCCTAAATGAGCAAGGGCAATCCGAATGGAGACAGGGTATGGACTGGTTTCGACCAAAATGCCCATGTTGTAATCTGTAGTGTTTCAGTAGAGCCAATCGTTTTAAGGATGAGAAATTACATATTTTGCACAACCAAATCATCTGCAACAAGGCAACACTCCCATTTTAGTCAGTTTCGGGTCTTCAATAAGTGCTGAGTTTAGTCAGACACCCTCTTCACAAAAGTACAAATATTTTGTGTTCATATATCTTTTGTGAAAACTGGTATAAGGCCCACAGGAAAGAGAGTCCAAGACTTGAAGACCTTCACACAGAGAAGTCCAGGATATGCAGTTAACACTAGGAGACAGACAAGAGTCCACCTTTAGTTTCATACTGAAATTATTTTGTTTCTCAGGCTGTGTAACTGTCACACAAACTTAGACATGCAAAGTTTCACGTTCGGCCATGCTCATTGCAACACTTGGATGTTAGTCTGGAGCCCTGTAGTGAAGGCTCAATTCTTTTCTTTTACATATATTCTAAGGGTTCAGTTTCATTTATTTGTCTACAAATATAGACTAATTAGAAATGACAACACTTCAGATTAACTTACATTAATGAGTAAAGTTAGGTGAAAACTTACCTTCAGGTTGAAACGATGTGAGAGTTTGGCCTGTGAGAATGCACATTACAAACAGGGGTCACATTTTTATCAACCAACAACAAGCATACTTATCAATAATAACACATACTAATGATGTCTAATAAAGTAAACTAACAATTGAAGATAATCTGCTAATCAGCTCCTTAACTATACGGTCCCTGCTACCAAACAAGCACAGAACTCACCAACAACAAAACGGCACCTTTCGACATGCCATGAGACCGACATAAACCTTTAGCTACACCACTTAGTCAATTAACCTTAACCAATTAAACTAGCAAGCTGAGGCTAACTGATTATTAGTCAGACTTGCACATAAAACATTAAATGCTTGCTGTGCTTTTACCTACCATAGCTAGCTAGCTAGCGATAATTTATCCAGCCACCGCTCTCTTACACACACCGCCACCGCCGTCGCCCATACAACAAATCAAAGTCGGTATAGGCCAAATTAACTAGGTTAGCCGATTTATCCAGCTCGTCCACAGACGGAGTTAGCGCGCTAGCTAAATGTTTTAACTAGCTTAGCTTGCTACACTAGCTAGTTGGCCTAGGTTAGCTAGCTAAATAGTTTATCCAGCCTCCACCCTCTTCCACATACCGACTTAGTGTGCTAGCCATCTGCTTTAGCTAGTTAGTTAGTTTACCTGTGTAATCTAGCTAATTTATCAAGCAAAGCAACCACCTTCGTCCACAGACGGAGTTAGCGCGCTAGCCAAATGCGTCAGCTAGCTAGTTAGCTTACCTAGGCTAACTAGCTAATTTATCCAGTGACCACCCTCGTCCACATACAGTTTGTGCGCTATTAAAATGCATTAGCTAACGTTAGTTAACCTATGTTAGGAACTAATTTAACCAACTACTCTTGTTCATATACAGAGATAACTCGCTAGCAAAATGCCTTACCAGACCAGCTAAATGTGCTAGTGGGCACCATATTCGGCTGTAAGTACTGTGAAGCCCGCGCGAGGGAAATAATCACAAACGTGCCTCCTGAGTCCAGTCCAGTGGCGTTCAGACAGTCACAGCCTGCCACTACACTGCTTGTGTTCCTATCAGTGTTCACCTCATACTAATTAGGGGAAACACTGAAATCTGCAGGGGAATGGCAGCTAATCCAGGTCCGGGAGTCAGAATCACTGGTCTAATCAAAATACACCAAACAGTGCCCAAGTTGAATTGCCCTACAAAGCCTCAGCAATGTTCACTTGTACACAACACAGACTACAAATCTTGTTCAAAGGGTTTACACTTACATTAAATTTAGCGCTCAAACACAGCAACATCTTACCTTCAAAACAGCAGCGCAGCAGCTCAACTCCCTCGAGGACAAAGGCACGCGGGTCCAGTAATTTTTGAGTATGTGTTACACTATTTTTTTAAGTTGCAGTTGTTACTGTTTACAAATAGGTAGTGTAGGTAGAATTTACCCATTATATATGTTTTCACCTGCTGACTAATATATTTGAGTATTTTTTAAACAATGTGCAAGGGTTATATATACTACCCTCCAAAATATTTTTTTACAGTGTACTACAGTTACTCATATTCCTTATGACAACTACTACTTGTTCTCTCTCCACTGCTGCATAAATAGATGTCTGTGTTGTATGGCTTTCTATACATATCTACAGTATATCACATCTATACAGTCTAGGGAAAAAAAAGTGTTTGGAAGCCCAATACACTATAGAGAGAGGGAAAAGTGCATCTGGCTTAAAAGGCCCATATCTTACTTTTACTCTGGCATTTTAGTTCTGTTTGCATCATTTCTTTGGATTTAAGGGCTTACCACTGAATAGGTAGATGTATGTAAATGCATTTTTTGTGATATTACAAATAATGTATTCAAAATGGCAATTTTAATTACCATAAATTCATATTCCATTCAAAAAGGCAACATCCTTATTCATATACCACTTTTCAAAATGAACCCCTTGTTGCCAAAGGAAAGGTGTCTCCAGCATCAAAATCATCTCTGACACACTTGCGGGAATGGTAGTTGGAGAGAGAAAGAGCAAGAAAAAAAGAGGGGTGTAGAAAATGAGGGGTTGGCTCGGGGTCAATTTGTATTCATAAGTTCCAAATGGAAGCGTGGTTGGAGTGTAATAGCAATTACGCATGATCATTTAATCAATTATGTCCAGTTAGTGTGAGTGTGGCCAAAAGAAACAGCACCGCCCCAGCCTTCCTGTTTGTGGTGCCTTCTAAGCAGTGGCGACACAGAGGTTGTTAATTTGCTCATCAGGTGAACGATGAGATGAAATGATATTTGGCCTCTAGAAGCCACTGGCCTTGTTATTAAATCAGCTAAACACAAAGCGGATATGATCATTATCAGAGGGAACGTGGATGATCAACGAGGGAAAAGCTGTGCTATATTGTTGGATATGAGGTTGCCTTCTAGCTGCATGTGTACACACACCCCTCTTTTCTGCTTAAATGCTATTGAATCAGTTGTAGAAATGGACTGATTCGATCTGCTCTGGCCGTTCTCTAGAGGTATGCAGTGGTGTGTTGTGTGTGTGTGTGTGTGTGTGTGTGTGTGTGTGTGTGTGTGTGTGTGTGTGTGTGTGTGTACGCTCCCAGTTGATTCAACATTCGACTGTCCTGTTTTCATTTTTACATTCACTGCATGTAACCTGCACTTTTCCTCCTTTGGTATTCAACACTAGCTTTGATTTTCCCCCCTCTTGATTTGGTATTTTGTCTTAAGTGGTATTGCTTTTTCCTCATTAAGCAAACAATTTTGGTGAAAATTGGAGCAATATATGAACACTATGTATATCACCTTTAGTGCAGGGTTATATCTTGAGGCATTTAAGTGTAGTGTTGCTTTCCTGTTTGAATATAAAGTGTCATCCAATATCATGCTCTATTTGGATTATTTGAATGTGTCATGTATTCAGCATCTTTGCATGCAAAGCTTTCTAGAATTTAATGTCAGGAAAAAAGCCATTGCTGAGGTGCAGCCAGAGCATGGTTTCTAATATAATGCATGTAACACACTAATACAGAAGAAGCCAGAGGGGTACAACCAGTGGTTCTTTAAAGGAATATTCCAGTATTTTTAATGTGTCTTGACTGACCAATGACGACTCTGCCTCTGAATGACTAATTAAACTAACTAGCATTACAGCTATTCATGTTTCAGTACAGCAAATTTTGAAGTCTGGAAACGAACTGTGATCAAATGTGTAAATATTAAGTTTGTGAGAACATTAACTGCATTGGTGAGCTGCAACATTCCTCTGACTAAATATACAGGTTTCATTTTTTGTGAAATGTCCTGTCCTCCAGCCCCACCAGCTGAAATTTATTTTGGAACAATATATGAACACACCTGTATATCACTTTTAATGCAGGATTAGGTCTTAAGGCATTTAAGTGTAGTGTTGTTTATCTGTTGTAATGCAAAGTGTCAAGTATCACACACCATTTGGATTATTTGAATGCGTCATGTATTGCACAACTTTGCATGCAAAGCTGCCTAGATCTAACCTTGCTGCTTTTGCTATAACTATGTGTAGTATGTGTAACAGCTCTTAATGTTTCAGTACATGTTTTCATGAAGTGTCGGTGCTGTGTTTTTCACTCTGTGCACTTCATTCAGACATCTAAGTTTGCTGGCTCACATCTCTGAAGAACACCAAATCCCATCTTTGCAAAGTAGCAGTAAGAAATACTGAAGCTGACATTCATTAAATTTTACAAATTGTGATCAAGTGCGTAAATATTAAGTTTGTGAAAAAGCTGCAATATTCCTACAGGTTTTACTTTCTGTGAAATATTCTGTCCTCCAGGCGCCAACCGAAATGGATAGTTTTGCCATTGAATTGTAGGATTTAGAATTGGAGTTGTTGCAGCGCACATCAGACTGAACAGTGTTGGAATCTTCATTTAAAGAGCCGCTGAATCTCTGTAAGGAACCAAAAGATCATTTCTATGGCGTCACTACAGCACTTTTTTTTTTTTTGGCACTTTTGTCTTGAAGTGTACCAATATTTTTGTCAAGTGTCTAACATCTTGTAACAGTGCGTCAAGCCTGTTGTGGCCCTTTGTGTTGCTGTCTACCCACAACAGCACTGATTTTGGACAGAAAGCTGGTCTGTCAAAACAATCATTGCACCTCATTTCATCCGCAGGCCTTTTAAAGGAAAGAAATTGGAATTCCATCTGTCCAGCAGCTCCTTTAACTTTAAAATTGGTCTGTTTTATTGAGAGCTCATTTAGAGAGAAAAAGAGGGCGCAGGCCTGCACCCTGCTATCTGAGAGCTGTCATTAGGGAAGGCTTTGTTTTGCTAACATTCATTAGCATTCCCGCTGTGGACCTTTTACCTCTGCTATGCCACTAGCGAGCCTCGCAGAGAAAAGCGCAGCCTACGGTGTAATTAACATTAGCATGTTTGCGGAGTGGCTAAGTGTGATGACAGCTAGGTTTAATGTGTCTTAGCGAGACACGTTTGCTTAGCACTGTAGTTATTAAACACAGGGTGTGAGCAGTGTGTTGGCAGGAGGTATGCACAGCGCATTTAATTAGGAGGCAACACTGAGAAGTTTGTGGCTCACAGAGGCTTCCGATTAAATACACATGCTTACAGTTTGCCAAACCGATCTGAAGGATCATCTTAGCACTACAACTCTAGTTGGACTCAGAGGTTGTTAAAGATGTGAGAGAGCATGTTCAATGACTCAGATTCATGGACATGGATTCTACATAGCTCAAGGACTAAACTGCAATGACAATGGTGTTTATCTTTTTTTTTTTTTTTTTTTTAAGCCATTTATGCTAAATTTAGGCTCAGTCTGGGTTTGGGGACCTATTATCACTTATTTGGCAATGATGGAAAAGGCTAGTTTTGAAACATGAACAGGTTCCTTAAACAACCTGCTAGTTTGTTTATTTCAAACATTCTCATCTGTCTCTTGATCATTGATTGTCTGCCTCTCCTATGACGTTTCTTGTGTATTTGTGCCTGACTTGTCTACTTCGTTGTAATCATCTGGTCTTGTGGCTTTGTGTTGTGACTGTAGTCTTGCAAGCCTGAGAGTCTGGTGCTTTTTGCCACTTAACATGGTCACGAATGGCCTACATCAACAGAAAAGAGCAATTTAACTTGGTCATTCTGCATGCAAGTCAAGGTTTTTTTTTTGTGAGGTATGGGGCAGATCAATTCCAGAACTGAGCTATGGAATAAACAGAACCACAGGAAATTAAAGGATATATTCTCATTTACTGGCTTCTAAATACCTCCAAAGGAAAATGTTGAATAACTTTATACAGTGTAATGTTGTGAACTTCACAAGCTTCTTTTGTCCATTGACTGTATCTGTGGTACTGTGCCAGTCAGAGACCATGAACATAATATATTGATATTTTTTTATCAATATGTAGTTTTTCTGCAGCCATATTATTCATCCCTCCAAAATCAGCCTTAGAATTTGGTTGCATTTTCTGCTTACAATATAAATGATCCCAAACACAATGGGGAGATCTGTATTTTGGGGTGGTCAGTCCATTGTTATGAGAACACAAGTAGATTCTTTCATATTTGCAAAATATCTTTTTTTCCCCCTCTATTTCCTTTTCTCAGTAACATCCTTTCAGACCCATAGCACTGGGTTGCCTTCTCACAATAGAAGAAAGTCTAGAAACACCTGTGGATTTTTTTTCTGATCTGAATCAAGAATGGAGCTTGATTTGCTCTCGCGTGTCCCCTGCTGCTAGTGGCCTTGGAATAACACTTGGTCATTTTTTGTTCTTTTGTGTAAACTGGTTTGTGTATTTATTGTGGTGTATTGATGGCTGTTGATTGTTTTACTGCTGGCTGTGCAGCAAATTGGCTCTCAGGCATAATAAAGATTACCTTAACCTCTATAATAAAAGGGTTGAGTACTGTTATCTGATTGTGACAGTTTTGGTTGTTAGGAGTCCCATATTTTGATTATATTCTGAACTCTAGTTTTCAACAGTCAGAATGGAACTGACCAAATCCCGATATTTGAGGCCAACCTAGCATTCAGAAAATAGCGGGCACTCTGTTTACGTGTGGGTAAAGCATCTAGGGCTGACAGTCTCAATGGGTTATTACATGATTACAGGGTCAATACTGAAGCCACTCCTCATTTCTTCCAGCCAGTAACTGATTGGCTGGGATGTTTTACACATATAAATATGTTATTGATTATAAGTTATTGATGCTATAACGATGTTGCCACTACTTTCTTTTTCTCTCTCCCCTTCCGTTTCTCTCTTCTTCCTCTACTCCTTCTGTCGTTTCTGTCCCTTTCTTTGTCTCTTTCTCACTGTTTTTCTCTCTTTACCTCTTTCTACTAGGACATTCGCACATACTGAGATGTACAGGACATTAAATGTTGTGGCTCCCAAGGTGGTTTGATTTTTGTTGAAAGGACAAAATGGCTTTTAATGCAGAGGGAGCCGGTCGGATTTCTTGTTTATCCAATTGTGTTTTTGTTATGTGCTGCCAGAGACTGTCCGGGCGCTGCACTTACCCATTTCAAGTTTCGCCTTTTATGTTCCATCTACATTACGTTCTAAATTGAATATTTAGAAAATCAATTTTTGACATTTATGAATTGATTCAGAATCATTCACTTCCACATCCTGATGCATCTAAGAAGTTTTTCCTGCACCCCTAGTACATATTCTATATTGTCAAAAGTATCCACTCACCCACTCATTGATCATTGAATTCAGGTGTTCCAATCACTTCCATGGCCATAGGTGCATAGAACCAAGCACCTCAACATGCAGACTATTTCTATAAACATTTATGAAAAAATTCTCAGGAGCTCAGTGAAATCCAGCATGGTACTGTGATAGGATGCCACCTGTGTGAAATTTCCTCACTACTAAATATTCCACAGTCATCTGTCAGTGGTATTATAATGAAGTGGAAGTGTTTTGGAATGACAGCAACTCAGCCACGAAGCCTTTCTGCGGAGTCAATCGCTACAGACCACCAAACTTCATGTGGCCTTCAGCTGCATCCAAGCCTTACATCACCAAGCGCAATGCAAAGCATCGAATGCAGTGGTGTAAGTCGCCGCCACTGGACTCTAGAGTAGTGGAGATGTGTTCTCTGGAGTGAATAATTGTGCTTCTCCAACTGACAATCCGATGGATGAGTCTGGGTTTGGCGGTTGCCAGGAGAACGATACTTGTCTCACTGCATTGTGCCAAGTGTAAAGTTTGGTGGAGGGGGGATTATGGTGTGGGGTTGTCTTTCAGGAGTTGGGCTCAGCTCCTTTGTTCCACTGAAATTAACTCTTAATGCTTCAACAGACAAAGAGATTTAAGAAAATTTCATGCTCTCAGCTTTGTGGGAACAGTTCGGTGATGGCCCCTTCCTATTCCAACATGAAGTCCTGATCTCAACCCGATAGAACACCTTTGGGATGAATTAGTGTGGACACTGCAAGTCCGACCTTCTCGGCCCACATCAGTGTCTGACCTCACAATTGTGCTTCTGGAAGAATGGTTAAAAATTCCCATATACACACTCCTAACCGTTGTGGAAAGCTGTTATAGATGCAGAGGGTGGGCCGACATCATATTAAACCTTATGGATTAAGAATAAGATGTCACAGGAAATATAGTGTATTTAATATAATGTATTAAAGCTATGCAAATGCTGCCACCACTCTGCCCCCCCCCCTCTCTCTGTCTCTGTCCCCCTCTCTCTTTTTCTCTCTCTCTCTCTCTCTTTTTTCTCTCTCGCACTCTCTCTCTCTCTCTGTCCCTCTCCCCCCCCCCCCCCCCCCCCATCTCTATCCCCCCCTCTCTCTCCCCCTCCACCCTCACCCCCCCACCCCAAATTCTTCTTATCTAAATAAGCCTTGTGCCAGAGCTAACATGAGCAAATTAACGTTTTGGGCTTTATAGCAATGAATAGTGAATGTAGTCATTTATAATCCTAAACTATCATCGTGGGCTCTATAACGCTTGCTAATGAGATGTGCTTGTGTATGTGTGTCTGTGTTTAGCTGGACACCTGTAGCCTCCTTTTTTCATTGGAATAAACACTGAGACATGCATTGTGGAAATGGAAAGAAATATTGCCACAGATACAAAAATGATGTGACTTGGCGCAAGAGGGAGAGAGAGCGGGAGAAATGCCCAGGAAGACAGAGCTATTGTTTAAATGACTCAAGCTGTTGGGTGGTGTATGATGCTTAAGGGCACTTCTCTGGCCCTTCTGTTCCTCCATCCATCCCTTCATCCCCCTATTCTTCTATATTCATCATGTTCATCAATACACGCAAGCACAAAGTCCCCCCCCAGGCTGCCTAATGCCCTCCCTCGTCTCACACACACGCACTGACACACACCCCTGCAGTTAGATTACAGTAATGAATTGTTCACAGGTGCTGATGATGAGCCCCTGAGCATCACCGTGGCGATGAGACTTGCCAGACGCAGGCCAAGTGGAAAAGACCAGATGCGCTCTATTCCTCCACCACCCCTCCCACCCCGCACCCAGCCCCCCCCCCCACAACTAACACACATACACACGTAGCCTAGTTTGATGGCCTTAATAGCCTGAACACTGAGGGATTTAACCGCCAGGTTGTGCGTATATGTTTAGGGATGCGTATGAGTGTGAGAGAATGTATGGGGGAGGAAAGACGAGGAGTGGAGAAGGCTAAACTGGACAGATGGGTTCAGTGGTGGGGGAAGTTTTACAGTGACCAAGTTGTCCGTGTGTGTGTGTCTGTCTGGCTGTGTTTGGACATGTGTGGAGTGTATCTGTTTGCTATTCAGTGCTGCAGCAGAATTGAGATTGCACCGTGGCAGCCTGGAGGTGAGTAGTGTTTTATGGTATAAATCGCCTCACTGCTACAAGCTTGTCTACACACACACACACACCTTCCCAACTATTTATTTTATGATTGAGCAATTCAGTTGGATGGGACATTTGAAGGTGAGAGGCAGCAAAATTGCTTACCTTTACTTACTGGCAAGCATAGGTCAAATTTCATTAGTGTTATTTGTAGTACATCTGCTTTCGCTCATACACAAACCAGGTCCCAACCAATACATTGGTGGTCCTATAATATTGTTCAATCCGAAATTGAATATTAATGTGCTGTAAATAAATAAATCAGGGTGTTTACTGGGGAGTTGAGGAGATCCATAGACTTGCCTTAAAAGTAAAATAGTTTTTTTTTCTTTTCTCTTTCCCCTTTGCCTGTGAAGTTATCATTTTGGAGATACGAGGTCTTCTTCCGAAAACAGTGATGCATACAGATGACTCTTGGTGGATTTGATGTACTCAGGGGCTTCTGGGCAAACGCGTGGATCCCATGCCAGCCTGTGCTCACTGTCATTAAAGCAAAAATGAGACATACCAAATACCAATATAAAATTAAAATTTTTTCCACATAAATGATCATCCAGATAATGGAATTTGTAATAAAAAGGTTCTACTAAATTGGAAAAGGATGCAGTCTTAGATTTTTTGACACTCTTGCATATATGATCAATAAAGCACAAATATTTAGCAGGTTGTTTTATAGTTTAACACTCCTAATGTTGAGAAGGAAGTTTCTGAGAAATTTGTGACTTTATACTCATATGCCACACTTCAGAGACAATAATGGATATTCTTATTCTATTATCCTGTATTCTGAATACAGGATATTCTTCTACTAATAAAAATGATAAGCATTAAAATAACAAACTAAAATGCAACCAACTAATTCACAAAAAATGAAGGTAGCTGATAAATATTCAGTAAAGCACTGAAATATTTAAATATATTTGAAGAGTTAAATACATTAAATAAAATATTGTGATTTGATTTGTTTGACCATACACTAGCTGATATTACCTGAACTTTTAGCTTCTTAAAATTTATATCAGTATTTCATATTGGTCAACACAAACCATGTCCATTTGTCAGATAACAAATTAGTGGTGAAAATTGGCCCCTCCCTATTTTTATTTCCTTCTCTCTCTCTCTCTCTCTCTCTCTCTCTCTCTCTCTCTCTCTCTCTCTCTCTTTCTCTCTGTGTTTTCTTTCCTCCCTCCTCCCATTTCTCTTTCTGTCTTTTCCTGTAGGTTTATGGATTCTTTTGTAATGCGACTCCACAGCACTCATTACTCTGCTGGCATAAGGATGGATATTATCTGTGGCTTAATGCTGCTGCTGTGTGTGGCTTAGGGTAGAAATACATCTTTTTAATTCCAGTACTGTCACAAACCTCGATTTTCATTTTGGGTTAAGCCTGTAAAACATAAATATATGACTATTAATATGTCAGGATTTTAAGTGCATCACACTAGAAATATGTTTTACACACGCCTACAAAAAAAAGATAACTAGGCGGCCATCAGCAAAGTGGACTATCTGTTATTTTGTGGTCTTTGGCACATTCATAAGTTAGAATTTTGTTGCACTGGACAGAACAGGTGTGTGTGTGTGTGTGTGTGTGTGTGTGTGTTCATTTTCATTTCAAGATGGTAAAAATACATGGCTATTAGTATGTCAGACTTTTAAGTGCATCATTTTAAAGATTTATCTTACACAAAAGCTGGCTGACTGCCAATTTGAATATTCCTTATTCTGTGGTTTGTTATCTTTATAGTGAGTAAAATAAATAAAATATTGTACATTATATTGTCCAGACACTGTTCCTTGTAGCTGGCTTACTAGGACAGCTAGCAGCTAATTAGTGTGTCATGAACATGGCTGTGGCTGTGTGTTCCTGACTCATTCTAATCCAGCTTGAGGGATGGAGGGATGGTGTCCCTCACAGTTTGGTGATTTTTTTTTTTGTTCAGACACAATTGATTTAACTCATTTGGTAGTTGCCAGGTTTAGTAGTTGTTTGAGTAAGGAAACTACCAAACTGTGCTGGACACCAGCCCTCCAGGACCGGAGTTGTGCACCCCTGTTCTAATCCACCAGCCATACTTGTCCTTACCCACACATTTGCTCAAGTTATTTTGATCTTAATTTATTTTAATCTAAATTAATCTTTTGTTTTTGTTTATTTGAAAGCTTTTTTTTTTTTTTTTTTTTTTTGCTTTAGCAATCAATCAACACAAGATTCTGTGCTTGTCAGATACAAGAAATAGGGCAACATGTTCCAGTAGTCAAGCTAACTATTAGGGCTGGGGGAGCAGTTATGTATTCGTACTTCATCTGCTAATGATTTTTAAAAAATGTATTTGTAGTAACTGTTGCAAGTTTGGGTCAGCATTAGTTTAAATTTAACCTAATGAATTTAAGTTGAAGCTGGATTCTCTACATAGTTACAGTGTTACCAGTTTAAAATGTTCTGGTACAGTTTGACACCCACTGGCTGTAAGTGTTTATTTGCTCGGTAAAACAACAGTAATGTTAGAATAAATATAAACATTAATACAGTAAGTTATTTTATGGATGTTAATTTGTTCACTTAACCATTCCAAGGCTCTCATCATAGCAGTCCAGTATTAATTGTAGTCATTTATTATCCACTACTTGGATTCGCTAATGAGAACTTCATTAAATTAAACCAAGTGTACAGGTGGTAGAATTGAGAAAATCTATGCAGTGGCTGGAGGCGTCCAGGAGAATTTTGGAACCAAACCTGTGGTGTTCTAACCAACAAGATATACACATTATGGTGCTTTTACTGACAAAAATGCACTCACTGCCAAGACAAAAAAATGTTTAAGCGCCAAACATTTTGACACAGGACTGTACATTTAATTATTTTATTGGTAAATATTTATTATTGGCAGTAAGTGTGTTTTCGAAAGGGAAAACACTATGACTACATTTACATTACGTGCCTCATTGCTCAACAATGATGGTTCACATTCATGCAGGTAAGCAACTCAAATCTATCATTAATATGAACGAACCTGTGTTCTGAAACTAGCCATATATGTATGTCCTAATCTATAAAGTCACATGAACTACATTTGACATGAAGTCACCAGCAGAACAAGCCTTCTTTTTATGAAGATGATTTTCTCTTAACCGCTCTCAGCTGTTCATTATTAGAGCGAGACAAAGGCAAAAAATGGTCAGGTACAGTGCTTTTTCATCGTTTATTGGCAGCATGTTCAAGTTAGACAGCGCTGCTATGTTAATGCTGAATGATGACTCATCTTAAAGGGGGAAAAAAAAATCACACAAATTCCCATCTGAGAGTTTTCATTAAGGTCACATGGCCCCAAATCAGATATATATCTAATCTAGGACCACATATGAAAGTGGCTCTGGTGGGATTTGTTTGTTCACACAGTGCTAAAATAAATCTAAGATGTGTCGCGTTAAGTCAGAAATCTTGTCACTTCAGCCTGGTAATGTGAATGTAGCCTACAGTATATACATTAGAATAAATACAAATCAGCATCAATGAACTGAAACAAATTGACATCCTTTCAGCTGTTTCCAGGAACAAAATTTGGTTCAGGTTTGGTCCTTGATGCCCCCAGCGATCACAGAAATTTGTGAATTTCCATCAGCAGCACACTTAAAATGGCACTGTTCAAACTAGATATTGCATGATCACTGTAATTAATAATGAGCAAAGAGAGGTTTGGAAATGATCAAACAAGATCAAATAAGCTAGCATGTCACACTAAATAGCCAGCAAGCTAATTTCCTGGAGCTTGCTAGTAGCTAATATTAAGTACACTGTCTACATGCTTTCAATCTCAACTACAAAATGAAGTTGTTGACTCACTGTAAACCTTTGTTTAAAATATGTCTTCAGTATCAAGTACATAAAATCACACAGCAGGGCTACAAGTGGTAGGGGTTGTGATGCTAATTAACCTGGAACTGCCCCTCTTTTCAGTGTCAAACATTGAGTGAAACGCAATGTGTAGAGCAAACTAACAGCTTTGAATTAAAGTTTTCTGAGATCCTATTAAGATGTGTGAGCTGAAGTTGACTTGTTTTTTGCCAGCTTGTTTTGCAGATTTTCTGTTCCACCTTAAATGGCACCACAGTAATGTTCTGGTGCTATACATTCTGGCACCTGTACAAGCATTTAAGATGGAACGCAACATTTGATCAAGAGCTGAAAGACATCAGGCATGCCCACTGACCATTCACTTCTTTGCAGACATCTCCTTCACAACCTGGAACATTATGTATCTGCACATAGGATGCGTTTTTGTTGCTGTTGCTCTGTTGACATTTCGTTCTTACATGCCTATATAACCTAAGAATAGCCTAACCAGCTTGCAAAGGAGTCCCTGTAGCTGCTGAACAATAAGCCTTAATATGTAATAAGCCTGAAATTTTCAGGGGTTAAATAAGGCTGTTTTATTTTTAGTGTTTTATTTACTTGCTGATTTTAACATATTGGAAATAAAATATACAATGTGTCATAACTATTGCACAGACAGTCTTTTTTCCCCCCTAATGTCAAGTTTAACAAGTAAACAGCAGTTGTACATTAAGGCGTGTTCTTTGCAGATGATGTATTAGCTTTTCACTTTTAATTGGACACAGGGTATGAATATATACGAATTAAATAATTAGAAGCTAAATTCTTGAAACAACACTCATATTGTGTATTACAGTTAGGTTGAAAATGGATTTTTATGACTGTTCTGTAAAGCTTATCTGACCTTGTAACAGTTACTACAAAAATGTGTTAGCAGGGCATGGATAGGTTTTGATTGTATTGACCAGGCAGAAATGTCCTGGATTTTCCCACACCACACACCATTTTTTATTTCAGTTGTGTCAGGTCTGTTAGCCAGATCTCGGTCCCGCAAGTCCCAGAGGTGCCATTCTCCAAATGGTCCTATTTAACCCCCCCTCCACTCTTGTTCTTACCCATTCCAGTCGGCTGATCCAGGAGTCCACAAAGCCCACGCCAGCACTCCAAATGAGATTATTTCACAACGATTGGCCGGTGACCCTTTTAAAGGGCTATCCTACGGGTTGTGCGTGCGTGCGTACACATTCTAAATTATTCATACCCTGAAACAAGTGCGGTACGCCCCATGAATAAGTAAAGCCTAGAATGGCCCCGCTCACTGTGCTGTATGGAGCCCATGCCTCTGCAGACGCTTTAATCAATAGATTAATATTTCATAGGTTAATCAGGGATAGCATTTAAATTAATTTAAGTTCTAATTCGATTTGGATTTCATTTTGAGTTGCGGGCAGCCGAGGTGTTTTCTTCCATTGCCAATGGTTAATTACATGTGCTGTATGAGTGGCTTTTCAGGCATTCTGTTTAATAAGCATTGAGGCATAAATATTCCTAATCAAATGAAGTCATTTAGTAATAATGTATTTGAATATGCTCTTCATGGATGCATTGTTTGCAAAAGAAATATTTCTTCATTTTTTTAGATGCTGCACTCATTTCATTATGAACATGAAAGTTTTGGACACTAAGTCTAGATAAGTGATGCACAGGTGAACCACTGGATGTGAGATAAAAAGGTAAAATTGTTGCAGAGTTTAACCTCTTATGAATCACCTCACTTTCTATCTGCCAATTAACTGTCTGCCTTCTCTGGCCAGACAGTGGAGATGGATAAAGGCTTTTAAATGGGTGGTTCATTTCCTTCAGCCTGGGCTGAGGAGACCCGTGGGTCATGCTCAGTTTCATTCCTGGCTTTCACTTCATCTTTCCTTCTTGTATTTTCCAAGCTACCACTGTGCTCTTTGATTGGGACACATATAATGGCTGAGATCACCAAGTGCAGCAGCTGAGGTTAGTGCAGCAGCACTGTGGATCTATCCTGCATTTCCAGTGTTTTGCTACTGAAGGTGATGTAGACCTTAGTGAGCTGGAAACCACTCATTTAATTTGTGTTGTTCACCACTAATAGCATGATTTCTTAATGGTTTTGTCAGATTTATTTTTATATGCAACATATTTTTTGTGTAATTTAGCAAAACTATGAATTAGAATATGCTTCACACCAGTCACTTTTTATTGTTCCTCTTATGAAAATAAGCCCTTGGTGATCTGAATTCTGTTGTAAATGTGTGCACATGCTCATTCATTGTTACAGTGCATCCAACAATAAGGGCAGCATTGTGCTTCTTTTACATAGTTTATGCAGTAGCATGTAGAAACATCCAGTTCCACTGCATGGACATAGGTGTGTCATAACTACTCTGGTGGAAGATTTTAATGACTGAAGCAGGATAAAGTAAAAGTTTCCATTATAAAGTCATTATGGTCAAAAGCTTATTTATCCACATTTTATCTGAAATCAAGGGTATTATTTATTCTTCTGTGAAGGTTTTTACACTAGATGTGAGAACATTACTTACATTCAGCTACAAAACATTGGTTAAATCAGGCACTGATGTTCTGCATCACACCTCTCCAACTTTTCCTAAAGGATAGAGCTCCATCTGTCCAGAGAATGTGATTCCACTGCTCCACAGCCCAGTGTGGGGAGGGCTTTTCTATCTGTCTATTCAGTGAAGATCCAGGAAGGTGAAAACTGGGTGTTTGCCAGCAAATTTTAGCATATTTCTGTCTGATTCTTGGCACCATTTGATTTCACTGAGCAAAAACGTTGTAGGTCATGTGGTTCAGAGCCCTAGAGGCAAAACTCAGCCGGAGACTTCACACAAGCAAAGTTTTGATGATTGTTTTATATTGGTAGTATAGATATTTACCTAGACATCATCAGCTGTCAAATGTAGTTCATTTGGCTTGACAAAGGGAATACAGAACTATGACAGATGTCAAATGCAGCAAGAAATACGCAGACAGGCGCGAGGGAATTTTTCTCCTTACTTAGAAAACCAGAATGTTAAGAAACGGAAGCAATTTCAAAACACAAGGATTAGTTGAGGATTTTCTATGTTTTCATGGGGCATTTCAACATCTTTGTGTACTTCTAACCTTGTGATCATTGTCACTGACATACACCTCAAATTTTTAGCTTTTTAAGATTTTGAAGATTTTCTGATAAATAGGTCAAATATGCTGCATAATGATTTGGAGTAAAATCTTTTTCCATTAACATGCGTTAAAATTCAGAACGTTTTTGCCTTCTCATAGTAATTTGGAGATACATACATACTTTTATAAAAATATCCAAGTTTACATGCTGGCAAAAACATAAATGTAAGAAATATAAGTAAATATAAATTATGCATCACCAGCAAGTAAGTTCGGATACATCTACACAGTAAGCCAAGCACTGATGCATTCCAGCAAATACAGATATTGTTTACCTTATATATTTTAGCAGTTGCCAATGGCCCTTTGAAAATAAATTACTATAAGCCGAAAATTTTTTTTGACTGAGTTGATGAGAAGCACCCAAACACACCATACCACCATAGCAGGTTTTAAACTGCAGGCTTAGTATCCACTTAGGACTTCAGTAACTACTATAAATGATTTGTTGTGCAAGTTATGTATGTATAAGAATTAGAAAGTGAAGTCAAATCTGCTGACAGGTTTTTACAGTTTAAAGGGTTAAAAACACTACTGTAACAGTATACAGGGTTGTTTCTTTTCCTCTCGCTCTCTCTCTTTCTTTCACACATGCTGACACACAGGAGTAGTTAAATCTCAGCACAGCTGTCAGCCTGCAATAGTCTCCCTAATTTTTCCTCTCTTTGTTTCATAAGATAGAGCAATCACATCTTTCCCATTCAGTAAGATGTGCTGGCACGGTCTGCCAAGCATCGCCCTCTCTTTCTCTTGCTCATACACACACACACACACTCCCGCTGCGGTCAGGAGGGCACCTTCTCAACACTGGCACAGTTCAGCTCAATTAGCACGCTTGGAGGTTGGGTGAAGTGATGGAGGGAGCGAGCAAGCGATAGAGAGAGAAGAACGAGAGACAACGAGGGCGAGAGAGTGAGAGAGAGCGGGGGAAGCGCAGGATCCCTCGTCTGCCAAGTCTCCCTCCCACTCCTGCAGGAGCTCGTGGGCCGCCTTTGTGTGTCGTCTGCCTCCCTGCTTTGTTTGTAAATAAGCTGTCTGGAAAATTAGCCAGGGCAGGCGCTCTTGCTATCACTCTCTCTCCCTCACACTCTCTCTCTGTGCCCTGCTCCATCTTCCCGCAGGCTCCCGGCGCTCCATCCCAGCTGAAATGACCCCTTGCAGTGATGAGTGCGGCACTTGAGTAACCACAAAGAAAAAGGCCAAAAGCTGCCTAAACTGTATAGATGCAAGGCAGCTGCAAAAAAAAAAAAAAGTGGTGTGCTCTTAATATAAAGGTGCCAAAAAGAGTTAATTGAAGTGCTACCATATAAGAACCACTTATAGTTGCTTAAAGAACCTTTCATTCAATTATAAGGTTCTTCACAGAATCAGTGTTGCTTCAATTATTTTAGGAGTGTAGAGGAATAATATTCCAACCACCAGTGAGAAGGAATGCTGGAGTTGGCTTATTAGAAAGAGTGAGAAAAGAAAAGGAGGACACAGAGCTTGAAGGTGTGGTTATGAAATAGCAGATGTGAAAAAATGTTTAAAGAAAGTGCTACAATCAGCAGCATAAGGAGGACAACAGTGTGCCAGAGAGATGGCTACAGTGCGGTATATAGAGTGCAGTGACGTTAGTGCTAGATGTTAAAATTCTTTCAGCAGTTTGAAACATTTGAAGAGGTGAAACACTGTCAAAATACTATAAAAATTAGTCCTGGATTTTAAGGTTAAATGCATGTAAACGAACCATATGTATGCTGTATTTAATGCTACTGTTGTTAATTCACAGGAATAGAATTTCACGAAAGCAAATGGTCTCACTTTATTTGGACAGTCCAGTATAGTCCCTTTTGATTATCTACAGATTTTTAAATTGTCAACAAACTACTGGTTGAAACGTAGTTGATTCTAAACAGTGGTGGGGTTAGGGTTAAGATTTGGACCGGAATGAGGGTTGGGTTTTGGGTTGAGTTTAAGATTAGGTTTAGGATTAGCCAGGTGTGGAGTTCAAGAAAATAATGGTCAAATAAGGTGTTACCAAACAAGTTTCCACCTAAATTTCATTTTAGTGAATGTTTATTCCTGGGGCCTTATTGTGGCGGAAGGGCTTGTGTGGTCCAGAGATCTTCAGAGCTAAGTCGTCGGGAGTAATATGCTCCTGGTAGGGCACAAAATACCATGTACGCTGCCTGGGATAGGGTCACCGGGACCTACCCCTGGAGCCAGGCCTGGGTGTAGTGTAGAGAGGTGCTGAGCTGTCAACTTATCACCATCTGGTGGTGAGTTTGATCAGATGTCAAGGAAATCTGGTGGTCAGACCCGGTAGGCCCAAGCGAATAGTGAGGGTGTGCTGGGAACGACTGTCGGAGACCCCTGTTCAGAATGATTTCAACTCACACCTCCAGGAGAGCTTTTCTCATGTCCCGGGGGAGGTAGGGGACATGGAGTCTGAATGGACCCTGTTCAAAACCTCCATTGTGGAAGCTGCCAGGCATAGCTGCGGCCAAAAGCTTGTGGATGCCTGTCGGGGCGGTAACTCAAGAACCCTCTGGCAGACACCAGTGGTGAGGGAGGCCGTCAAGCTGAAGAAAGAAGCCTTTAGGGACTGGATGGCATAGAGGACTCCTGACTCAGAGAGAGGTACCAACAGGCGAAAAAGGTGACAGCCGCAACGGTGGCAGAAGCAAAATCCAGGGCATGGGAGGAGTTTGGCGAAGCCATGGAAAAAGACTTTCGGGCTGCTTCAAGGAGGTTCTGGACAACTGTCCAGTGACCCAGGAGTGGTCGGGGCGGTTATGCCCAAGCTGTATTCGGCAAGGGTGGAGAAACTCTGACTTCAAATTAGGATATTGTCGGTCAGTGGAAGGAGCACTTTGAAGAACTTCTAAATCCAGGAGACATGCCTCCCTCACAGGAATCAGGGCCAGAGGCCTCTGGCGTGTCAAGCTCCATTTCCCTGGTGGAGGTCACTGAGGTAGTTGGCAAGCTCTTCAGTGGCAAGGCACTGAGGGTGGATGAGATTCGTCTGGAGATGCTTAAGGCTCTGGATATTGTGGGGCTGTCATGGCTGACGCACCTCTGCAATATTGCATGGACCTCAGGAACAGTACCCTTGGACTGGCAGACAGGCGTGGTGGTCCCCATTTTTAAAAATGGGGGCCGGAGGGTGTATGCCAACTATCGGGGTATCACACTGCTCAGCCTCCCTGGGAAAGTCTATGCCAAGGTGCTGGAAAGGTGACTCCGACCGATAGTTGAACCTCAGATTGAGGAGGAACAATGCGGATTCCGTCCTGGCCGTGGAACAATGGATCAGCTTTTCACCCTCTTGCAGATTGTTGAGGGGGCATGGGAATTTGCCAACCCAGTCTACATGTGTTTTGAGGATTTGGAGAAGGCTTACGACCGGGTTCCCTGAGATATCTTGTGGGAGGTCCTCCGGGAGTATGGGGTACCGGGGCTACTACTCCGGGCCATTTGATCTCTGTACTCCCAGAGTGAGAGCTGTATTCATATACTCAGCATTAAGTCGGACCCTTTTCAGTGTTAGCGTTGGGCTCCGGCAGGGTTGTGCCCTGTCTCCACTCCTGCTCGTGATATTCATAGACAGGGTGTCAAGGCGTAGCCGAGGTCAGGAGAGCATTATGTGTGGAGGCTGGAGGGTGGCATGTCTGCTATTTGCTGACGATGTTGTTCTTTTGCCTGAATCACATGGATGCCTCCAGTGCTCAGTGGAGCGGTTTGCAGCTGAGTGTGAAGCGGTTGATATGCGGATCAGCACCTCCAAATCTCTCCATGGTTTTAGCCCGGAAAAGGATGGCATGCTCACTCCAGGTAAGGGAAAAGGACTTTGAGAGCATTGAGAGGAGCCAGCTGTGGTGGTTCGGGCATCTGATTCGGATGCCCCCTGGACACCTCCCAGTGGGGGTGTACCAGGCACGGCCTACTAGGATAAGGCCCTGGGGTTGTCCTAGGGCCCGCTGGAGGGATTACATCTCCAAGTTGGCCTGGGAGTGGCTTGGGGTCCCCGGGAATGAGCTGTAGGAAGTTGTGGGGGACAGGGTCATCTGGGATTCTCTGCTCTCCCAACTGCTACCGTGACCCTATCTGGACTAAGTGGTTAACAACGGTGATGATGATGATGAGTGTTTGTTGTTATGGTGAAATACTGTATGTCAGTATAACCAATTGAGCAGGTGAAACCTAATAACAGTAAAAGGCAATATTTCTAAGAAACTGTGACAGATTTTGTCTGGCGCCTTTGCTTTACCTCTTCTTTTTATTCATATAAACCCTTTGCCTTTTGAAGAACTTAAATTCACAAAAACAAGTTGTCAACTATATTTCATAAAGGAAAGGAGCCAGAAGAGTCAACTTCAAATGGAAGTTAGCTATCTTTGTATACCAATAATTACATTTTTGTGTGACCTTATTTTTGTTAAGCTTTGTAGTTTAGCTAGTTGGGACTCAATGATATCAGTACAGTACCGCACAGTAATTTGCCATTTCTGTTTACTGTTTAATGTTGGTGTTTGATTTGAGACTGTACTGTTTGATTTGACCCTACAAAACTCAGCGCTCTAGAGAGAAAAGTACATAACATACAGTAGCCAGTGTATGAAGAGATGTAGAGTTGTGTTAAAACTATTTATTACTTCTTTTAGCCATCTTAGCCCAGTGTTTGGTATGGTATGGTCACCACATTGGCTATAGCTGAGCATGTTAGCAAATTGGACACAGTTTGTCATGGTACTGAATCAGTTCAGTGCATTCACTTAAATTCATTCAAAAGAATGAATCACTTACGAATGACACATCACTGCTAGTGATGAGTAGGGCAGGGTGGGCTGTGGTGAGGGTATTGGGTGGCAGGATGCCAGCAAGAGTGTGAAGAGAGAGCTGGAGGAAGCCAAATTCACACAGCTCATAAATCATAGTCATGCCCACTTCTCTTCATATTAATGCAGGAAGCAAATGTGACTGGGGTTCTCTGTCTGCTTATCTCTGGAGTGGGAATGGGAAAAGCTAAAAATAAAGGTGCCAAGAATGGTTCCATAAATTATGTCACAGAAGAACCACTTTTGGTTCTGTAAAGAGCCTTTCAGTTGGTGATAATTGAGTTTTATCCAGCGGCATCCGCTGGTTCTCTGGCATCCTTTTGCTACCTTTATTTGTAATGGTAAAGCGGACAGTACTGAACCTGATCAGCATTAAGGATGCTTTCTAGACATGGGAGCATTCAGACAAAAGTTCCAAAATAACATAAGATAACAGGAATAAAATCCTCTTACATTATCATACATTAAAGGGCTTATAACCTGTTTTCTTGTGTTTTATTAATTTTGTCTGAGGTCTACCTTTTGATGTTTGTAGTTTTATGCACCAAAAACAGTTCAAATGTATTTTTGCATGACCATATTCCAACCTCTCTCTATCCCATAGAATTAAACAGACTGCTTTTGTTAGTGTGCCATTATGACTGATGTATAGAAATGAGCTCTGTTCTGAGCTGTCTTATACAGTCTGGGCTAAATCACCACTTACAACCTCAGTGTGAATGGGGAGAGCTAAACTGCTGTAGACTGAATCAAGTAGTGTGTGTGTGTGTGTGTGTGTGTGTGTGTGTATAGTATTGATTAAATGTTTAACAGAGTTGTATTTAAATCTTGTGTTGCATTAGAAATCAACACCAACACTGTCCACCTTCCATCAGTGTACTAATCTCCCCCCACCCCTGCCCACTTCTTATTTTTCCACCCTCTCTGTCCTCCTTCCTGCTCAGGCCTTAATGGTAAACTAGGTTGTGAATGCCAAAGCCAGAAGAGTAGGTGCAGTTGGCACAGCAGTCTCAGCTGAGTTTGGCCCATTTTGTCCAGTTTTTCCCGGTCTCAGTCCAGGAGTAGCCCTGTCCTGTGCCTTTTGCTGTTTTTCTGCTCTAACACACTGTCCTTTAACAAACTTTTTTGTTGTATAAATAGTCTTAGAGCAGGAAAACCTGAAAATACGAAAGAACTGCTCCATGTTGGGAATGACTTATTTTGGTAACCTTTAGGGGGCTTTTTCACATCAACAGTCCACCTAGTCCACTCTAAACAACTGAATTGTGGACCATCAAGCAAGGCGATTCAACATCAGAGGTTCGTTTCTGCTTCTTCTAGCAGAACATTAGTGTTTTAATGTCAGACTCTTGACAGATGCCTATGTTCCTTGCAGTATGAGCTTCTGCTAATAACGACGTACAAGCAATAAAATATTAGTAAAGCACTGTGTTTGAAGTTGCCGCATGGATTGCGGGACATATTGCATCAGAGACCTGAATGGCTGCATTCAAATTGATGAAGCATTTACAGAGAAGCAGGTATTCACTAAGGTTTATTATTACTGCTTTGACTGTGATGCACGTAAACCTTAAGCCTCTATTTTGATGGAAATTAAAAGTTTTCGGCTATAATGGTGGCAACCCAAAGTTCGGTTCAGAATTTACCAGGTGTGGAAACTCTGCTCTGAATTAAAAGCAGTGGGAAAGAAATATCAGGATACATGAAGACATTTGCACGATGTATTTGACTATCTGAAATTGAAATGGACTAAATACACCAGGAAAACATTAACGATTCACATTCAAAAAAGGCTATGAAAACATCAGAGCAATAAGTTTAAAAATTTTGGCATTTACAAAGAATGAAGAGGGGAAAAAATAAATTAAATAAAATAACAGCAAAATGTGCAGCTTTTAGCAAGTTTATAGGCTTCTTTTTATCCATGCACGCGGTGTTCAAAAGCTTATGACCGTTTATCATGATAGTAATAATGGTGCCATGCTGAAGATGTGTTGGCATGTACTACTCTGCGTTATACATATGCCACAGAGTACAACAAACTCACTGTGGTAATTCTGAGAATGTGTTTTAGACACAAATTATTATTACTACTTTTTTTTTTTTTTTTGAAGTTGAAGAGTCTCAGGTGGGGCTGATCATGCAGTCTAGGCTGTGATGATAAAGTTAGCTCTGCCTGCTCACAGGCCTTGGGTTTACAGTACACACACACACACACACACACACACACACACACACACACAGTGAAGCTCTTCTCTGTTGCCCAGTTAAAAAAGAAATGGAAATTTTGATAGATTTCTCCCAGCCGCACCCCAGCACATCCATTCATCATTCTGAGGGCTGAATCTTTTCTAAATACCTTGTTAATATCGTTTGCACCTCTTTTTTTCTTTCTTTTTAAAATTCATAACATTCATTAAACTGGACTTGCTTATAGAGTGATTGAATTAAAGCAAAAAAGGGGGAAGAATGCCTGAAAGTGTTGTACTCCTGAGCAGGCAGTAAACACAGTAATTTATCATTGCGGCTAAATGGAGAATTAGGTGTCTTGTTTTATGAGTCCTGGAGGTGCGCTCTTTTTATTCTGGGAGGCGGCTGCATCTGGAAAGATTAAATTAAAATTCCGCCGTGAATCCTGCCACCGCGCCACGCGTCACCGCTCTCCTGCCTGTCTTTTAAGCTAATTAAGTGCAATTATTTCAATTAGATATCGAGGAAGGAGACAAATAATCATTACTATGTAATCAGTTTGTGCTGTAACAATTTGGTAGCTGGTTCACACTGTTGGGCATCATGGAAGTTTTAAAGAGAAATGCTCACTCTCTCTCTCTCGCGCTCTCTCTCTCTCTCTCTCTCTCTCTCTCTCTCTCTCTCTCTCTCGCTCTCTCTCTCTCTCTCGCGCTCTCTCTCTCTCTCTCTCTCTCTCTCTCTCTCTCTCTCTCTCTCTCTCTCTCGCTCTCTCTCTCTCTCTCGCGCTCTCTCTCTCTCTCTCTCTCTCTCTCTCTCTCTCTCTCTCTCTCTCTCTCTCTCTCGCTCTCCTTCATTTATCTCTGGTTTCTTTCTTCCCTCTACCGCTCCTATCTATCTATTTATTTATTTATTTTATTTTAGCTTGGCCTGTGTCCAGTGTCGAAGCAATCCTGAAAGCTGTAATTTTGCCTGACATTCTGCTCCATATAAAGTAATCCCTTTAAAGAGCTGTATTCTCATGTGTGCATGCTGTTTTGGCCCTGCACAGATTTTTCAGAAGATAAGAATTACGATCAAATCCCCAGTCTGGCTTTGCATCTTATTTTTTTTTCTAGTTGATGGGATTTGGCATATTGGAGAAATATAGGAAATGCTGTTTTCTGTCCTCATTATAGAAGGGCTTAGTTCTGGCTCTGGAGCGCTGGAGTGTTTTGACATCTGAGACTGCCAGGGCTTCCTTTAGGGTAACTGTGATTAAAGAAAGGCCTCTATCTGTTATTGTTACATTGGATCTGTGTTGTGTTTTTTAGTTGTTTTTTTTTCCCTGCTGTACCAGTTTTCAGTGTACAGACTGTCATTCTGTTAGCCTTGCTTCAGGGCCCCTGTCCACATTTGGCACTAATTAAAGGCTTTTAGACCCTCGAGTTTCCTCTGCTGTGTGCATGCATGTGTTGTATCTGCTCTTTGTGTTGAGGTAGGTCAGAATGAGTGAAGGTGAGAAGAGACAGAGGGCAAAGTGGAAAAACTGGCATGAATGCCAGCTGGATTTGAATGTGTGTGTGGGGGGGGGTGCTACGTGCCCCAGAATGGTCCTTGTCAGCAGGAGTCTGATGTGTGTCTGCTCATGTGTGGAGCACTCATCATGGGCAATTAGGGCTGAGCAGGGGGGCCTGAACCTTCATCCAAGTGTCCTTGAAGAAAAAAGAGAGAGGAAGAGCGAGAGATGTAGAGACCAACAGAAGATACCCAAACTAAGAGCTTTTGGGACATGGAGACCAGAGCAAGCATAAACTGAACAATAGCTTGCTTTAAAGCGGCTCAGTGGTGATCATCAGCACGCTCCTCTAGCGTCTTTGTTGTTCTCCTGCTTTGGTTTAAATAGGTTCTCTCCGCAGGGTGATAATCACCATTCATTATTCACACTTCAGACGGTCATTAAAAGTCAATCTAGAAAACCGCCGATAATAACACCAACAGGAGCAGCTCAGCGCAGTCTTTAATATTGTGTCACAATTTCACCCTAAATCGATACTTTTTTTTCCTTCTTGCATAGACTGCACATTAGTGCACACAAGGAGGTTTTAAAGGGATAAAGATCTCACCGATCTTCTGTGGCTTGTAGCTGATGATTTATTAATTCTGTGTTCTGCCAGAGTTGGAATGAATCTCCTTTTAATATTTCATGTGCCACGCGCTCACACATGACATGACGTTACGCCTCCATGGATGCCTCTCTATGATGTTCAAATGAACACACGGGGCGACCTTTTCTGCAAAGATATTTCAGCAAGAATTAAGTGGCTTTAGGGTTAATAAATTATGATAACTAACTCGCTCTCACACTGCACGTCCCAGTAGGGTGATGACTAGTCTTCTGGGGATGCACAGACAGCACAAAGGTGGCTTGAAATCATTTTCTGTTATTAGAAAACAATAAAAAGAGGAACATGTTCTAGATACTGCAAATAATTCCTGCTGAAAGGAACACAAATTATGCATGAAAACAACAGAGACTGTATAGCTGATGGCGATTGTCTGAATGCAGTGGTTTAGTGTGTTCTTTTTCTACTTAAATCTCTTAACAAACCTAGTAAATGGCTTTTAGAGAGTCATAAGGCGATCACATCTAGTTCACTAGGCCTCAAATAGGGCACTTCTTATTTGCGTCCTCAGGAAATTAACCTATATGTATTGTGTTGGCCCTCATGTTATTGTTGTATTTCTGGTTGTGTTCACTCCAGCTATTCAAGAAGAGCGTTAAAGAGTTAATTAGTGAGCGAGCAGCTTGCTTTCGGTCTTACTTGACCTAGTTCTCCTTTCTCCCTTCCCCCTCCCAGTCTCCTTTTATTCTTTCATTCTTTTTCTTTCTTTCTTTCCTGCTTTCTTTCCTTTTATCAGAGTAATAAGTGTACTTTCTATGCAGCAAAAGCTTACCAGAGTCTCTGACTGCATGGTGAACATTAGGCTTCTGATCGACTTGTGTTGTGAGTTGCCATTCTTTAAACATGCTTTTTAATGCTTATTACAACATATGTTAACATGAAAAGCATTGTTGCTCAGTTCAAATCTGATCTTTCTACGTAGTTGGTTTTCATTTGTGTTAAGCATATGTCCAACGCTATTGTCTGATTTTAGTGGCAAACACCCTACACTATACCAATAAGGGTCCTTGGGCAAGACTCCTAACACCGCCTTCGCCTACCTGTGTAAAAATAATCAAATTATAAGTCACTCTGGATAAGAGCGTCTGCCAAATGCCATAAATAAATGTAAATGTACCAACTCTTGGTTATACGTTTCTTTACTTGTTAGCTACATTAGCCTCATAGCCATAGACCAAAGCTAAACCACCAAACATTTCTTGGCTGACTGTCCTCATTTGTTGTGTAAATGTGTCCTATACTAATGAAGATAAGACTGTTGGAGCAATTCAAGTAGACAGGTCAGACTGTGACATGGTTTGTGCTGTGGCCACTGGGAAGTATGTGGTGGAGGATGCTGGCAGACAGATAACACTTCACACCTGCCTCTGCCTATATGAATGAGTTTGATCCTGCTATATATACATTACTGTGCAAGTCAGAGACCACCCCGTTGTTTTAATTTCTAGTCAAAATGGCCTTTAGGTAGAAGGTTTTCATTTTTATGTATCAGCTCCTTTAAGTTTTTCAAAGAAGTTCAGTAACTGCTGTAGAATAATTTCCCAGTCGTCATTGCATGATGCGTTTTTGCTCATCACCATTCATGATGCCTTCAGTCAAACACAAATCTGTAACACTTACTATAAGTGGCTCTCTAAGCCATATCCACAACTATGTCAGGCATGGTGAATGATCAGAGCAAGTCTGGGGGATGTTATGTATCCCCTCTCTACTAAGTAAGGGCTTCTTGTCAGCTACATGTCCTTTCAGATTTGTAGTAGTGTTGTCTTTTTACGGTGTAAGGAAGGACAGAAATGGTCAGATCTACAGCAACAAGGTTTTTTTTTGTTGTTTTTTATAAATACCCCCAAGGTGAAAGCTTGTTTATGTGATGGTGACAGTTCTGTGGTCTGTCAGGTCTTGTACGGCTGTTTACCCGAGCCTCCCTCCCAGTTTCCAATCCCACCCACTATTTAGGACTCCCTTAATCACACGATACTTCCAGCACTAGGAGGGTGAAGGCTAGCACAGGCTTCTTGCGAGAACTGTGAAGCCAGTTGCCGCATCTTTTTGAACTTCCGCTCACTTAACGTCACTGGACAGCCACACGCGCTTGGAAGCCACACGGGAGTTTTTAATTATCTTTTAATACATTTTTTAGAACTGAAGTTCTGGAGATATTAGATTTATGTTTAGTCGAGATTTTTGTGTAATTTTCCATGAAATCTGTTTTCTTCTTTTTTGCTGATGCTGCTTAATGGCTGTTTTGACTGAAAATTGAGTCAGTAAAAGGGTGGCCTCTGAATTTTGAATGGTACTGTATGTGCCACCAGAAGCACTCTCAGGACTTGTATTCTCACACATGAGAGGCTGAATAAAGACTTTCTTGAGAACTGTGATAACGGTTTCTTGTAGGCTCTTTTCGCTTTTTTCACTGACTTTTTCTCTCTCTCTCTCTCTCTCTCTCTCTCTCTCTCTCTCTCTCTCTCTCTCTCTCTCCCTCTCTCTCTCTCTCTCTCTCTCTCTCTCTCTCCCTCTCCCCTTCCTCCCTCTCTCAGGTGCTTTCCCCACCACTACTGGAGCCTTATTATGGAAAGCAGATGTGGGGACGCTGTGGTGAGTGCGCTTTTAATTCTAAATCCTCCAACCAGTGTGTGCTCCGATGAAACACGCCTATATCAGAAATTGCTTTGGTGACTATAATGACTGGATACAAAACAACAGTAGGTGCCTTTAGAACACAAAAAACTAATTTCAGCTTTGTCTTTGTGCAGTAGACAAGTTCCTCTGTGTGATAGTACTGCTTCTGTTACATGATTCCTCCTTATTTAAAAATAAATAAATAAATTGTCTTTTCTGGACATAATGGAATTTGGACGACCCCTGGCCCCTCAGTGTGGATTTACCCTCACCCTGTCATAAGAGACTGAGTGCTGAGGCAAAGTGCTGTTGTGAAACAGTATCTTAAGTGATTTCTTTGGTTATTGTGTTTTTCTCCAGTCTGGTTTTTATAGCTTCCAGTGATGAGTAACTAACCTAAAGCTGTGACCTATTGAGTCAAGGTCAAATGGGCTCAATCTGTGCTGTACACCCAGTGATATTGTATGACCAAAAACCACTTCACTTTCCCCACAACTGCTGAGTGATGCTGAAGCCATGCAAGTGAAATAATCCATGCACCATTTATTTACTACATTCAGTGTTGGGTTAGTGTATTGTGTAACAGTATTGTGCAAAAGTCAGAGACCACCCTTCATTTATTTCATTTCCAGTCAAAACTGCCATTACATACATGTTTATTCCTCAGGAGATTATTCCAGTTTCCAAAACTGGTGTTCAAATAATTATCAAAAGACCTCAAGAAAACAAGCAACTGTTTCGAGATACACCCTCAAAACCAGAATCAGGTAGAAAGTATTTAAGGCTTTCATCTTTAAGATAAAGGAGAAAAGCTACACTCTTACTTTTAGATCCAAAAAATTCCACAGGTAATGGACTGATCAGCACAGAGCCCAGACTGCAACATCATTGATTGTGTATGTGATTATTTTACTGTGGAAAGCAAAATAAAAGGCCTTATTCACATTAGCTACCTCAGCTGCAACATGAGAGGTACAGCTCGAACATGCTGGCCTTTCATTCATACAGCGTTTGTGCTGAGGAGTGGAGAGAAAGTTATACAGACATTTCTTTTTCCGGACAGATGGTTATATCAGTCAGTTTTCTCAACAAAAATGTATTTCATAAAAGTACACATTATATTTGTTTATCTTCAACAGCATTCTGACCAGGAAATCTGTTTGCAACATGGAACGTTTAACTAGTAATTTGTCTTAAATGAAGTTAAATTTAAAAAGAGTTTCTTGAAGTTTGTTTATGGTTTTCTATTTCATTTTCACTGGTTTTCATTACTTATATTAGTTTATTTTACTGCATGATGCGCACAGTGCGTGAAAACAACCAGTGCTGGGTCTATTCTCTAAAAACCATGCTGCTTCAGTGCAGCATCTGGGGCGTCTGCTGCTTCCCACACGTAGCCTGTGTGAAAGTGGTGACCACTGAACATGGCCACCAAAATGAAAATCAGGACTTTATGTACTGCTCACGCTAAGCAGGCGCAGTATGTTTGAATCTTCCCTAGGACTGAACTTCAGAGATGTGGAAAAATAACCCTGCATATTTAATGAAAAACTGAAAGCAAATCTGAAAAGAATGGACGATGTAATAAAGTTAAAGGCTGGACACAGCAAACACTGACATTTTTATTTATTTATTTATCTTTATTTGATGATATATTTAGTTGTTGAAACTTCTGAATCCGATGAATGCCTGTTTTGACTGGAAATTAAATAAATAAATGCTGGTCCCTGACAGCACTACAGGCACTGTGCAGTACTGTCAATTAAACATGCTTGGAAAGTACTGAAAGCTATACTGTAAAAGCAAAGACTGTGGTTCATTTCACATAATTTCCCCTAGACGTTTTGCCTACCTGTTCTGTTTCCAGTTAGAATCATTGCTTGCCCTTACATCCCTTTAAATTCTGGCTACTGGGAAGTTACGTTCTAACTACTCTTATTATAGCAATAGCTTTAAGAAACACAGGATAAGGAGTAGCTCATCTAGTGTGTACTTCAGCAAAAATGTTGTTTGAAATCATTGTGAAAAAGAAAAGATTGCAAGGAATTTATTACTACACATCATAAATATAAGCGGCAATGATTCTATGTGTACATTTGTTTGGCCTGATTTATGCTTTTTGTCCTCTAACTATAAAGCTCTGGTGGTGGGTGAGCTTTTGCTAACTATTCATTGATAGAAATATGTGGGAGATTAAAGATTTTAACCTGAGCTTTTGTCTTTTGGAGCATATTTGTGACACATCTGTTAGAGTGTGCAGGTCAGACATTAAAGCATCTCTGAAGTGTAAACAACAAAAACTAGCTAGTTCATGGGTTACCACAAAACTGTGTGTTCTTGACCAAGTAGAAATGAATCAGAGAAGAATAGAGCACAGAGAGAATGCTTTATTTGTGTTGCACAATTCAGCATCTGAGAAAACGATGAAACTGCTACATCTGACACTTTGCCATTAATGCTGTGAGCTTTTTGGAGCAGCATTGACAAGTGAGGCTAGATCCAAGGTGCACATCTTGCATTGGGGAAAAGGGAAAAAAAATCAAAGGAAACTTGAGAAAATGTTAAGGAACTACATGAGGAACTGAAGTAATCCTAAATCTCTTGCATGCTTGGCATCTCTGTTCCCCCCAGACATGTCTACTGGTGTATTATAAACTCAGTTAGCAATACTAATATGCATAAAGTAGAAGAGAATGAATGTAATAGCTCTTAATATCATGAAAGCTTATGAATTCTGTTAACAAATTCCTTGCTAAACAAATGTGTGCTCTGTGGATGCTGCCATGTGGGACATCTCCTTGAGAGATGAGGTGTTTTCATGTTGGGTTAATGGGCAATGAGTGGTCTTGTGAGGTTGTTTCCGCAGCTTGGCTAGAGTAAACGTGTGTGACATTTCAGAACAGTGCTGGTTCAGTTGGCAGTGGTGAGCATTACTGTTCTTTTCAAAGGTTTGTTCTGAAACAAATTGGTCGCTGATTTAGTGCAGGGAGTCCACATGTTTTTTTTAGTCTCAAGCAATCGATCATGTGTACTCTTGCTTTGTTGAAAAACCTCCAACATTGGCTGTACTGGCCTTCTCTGGAAAGACTGGGCACCTCTGGTTTAGTGTGTCAGATGTGTGTGACAACATGTAAATCATAGCAGCATTAGTCAACTGCTGTCACTAAACATCTATTCAAGGTTGTAGTTGCACGACTGTGGATTAGGCTCAATATAAAACAAACTTGTTCAAAGCTGCTTCCTCATATTAGCCCGCATGGCGATGCCTGTAGTGGCTTCTAGACTGTATGTTATTCCCCATCGCTTAGGCATGTTCTGGTAACTCCGCTTATTCATGGAGCTGTGTGAAAAATTACTATGGTAAGTAGTAAACCAAGTTGGGGGAGGGGGTTTCTCTGCTTTACTTTTATCTCCACAAAGCCTTTACACACATCATAATTGTAATTACAGTTATAATTAATAATAAGTAGAATATGTTGAGCTATTGCTGCTTTAGCCCATGTGGCTGCTAAGGTGTTGCTAGGCCCTTGCTATGGTATCTCAAGCTGTTGCTAGTATGTGTGTGCATGTGTGCTAGTAAGTATATTTAATGTGCATGTAAGATCACTGAAGAGCAGTATAATAATAATAATAATACTAATAATAATAATAATAATAATAATGTTTTATATAGCACTTTTCATACTGGTGGCGACTCTGCATGTTACAGACAGATGGTGATGTGCCATTTTCTTGTCCATTACTGTAAAACATCAAATTAAAAAGAAACATCAAAGAAAGACAGAATATTAATTGAATGCTAAGTTAAAGAGAGATGTTTTTAAATCTATCTTGAATGTTTGCACTGGCCTTGACTGTCTAATACAAGTTGTAATTGAGTTCCACAGTTTAGAAGCATAATAACTGAAAGGTGCCACTCCACATTTACTGCATTTTATCGGAGGTGTTTGTAGAAGGTCAGTATCTGCAGATCTAAGATCACATGTTGGAACATAGACAGATGTGATGTAAGCAGGGCTTTAGTCATTTAGAGCCTTAAAAACTAGTTGCAACTACTAACTTTAAACACTGTTCTGAGCAATACAGGTTGCCAGTTCTTTTAAAACAAATTATATGATCTCTCGGTTTTTGTTAGGATGCTGCTGCATTTTGTATGAGCTGTAAGGGGTGTGTTGTTTTCTTAAGAAGTGCAGTAAAAAGATCATTACAGTGATCAACTCCGTTACAAATGATTGAACAGGTTTCTCTGCATTACACTGAGGTAGAAAAGGTCTGACTTTAGGAATGTTTTTAAGCTGAGAGTAAGGTACTTTAGTGACTGTGTTTATATGCGGGATAAAATGGAGCTCAGAATCTACGATTACACTGCACTGGCATTTCGTGCTTGAGGTTTGGTATAGAAACTAAGCTAAAAGGTAACCTTTTCTCTGCGTTTTAGTATCAAGTATCAGTAGTTCAGTTTTTTTTTTGTTAAGTTGTAGGACATTTTCTTACGTTCACAGAGAAATATCTGTAGACAGTCTTAGCAGCTTTGCGTCTTGATCATCAGAGGGAATCAAGATGCATAATTGTATGCAAGATGTCTGTCATAGTTTGCGGCAATTGGATTTGAAATTTTTCTGCATTCAATGATTAGTTTCCTATGGAGGAAAAAAATATTTGAACGATCACTGTACAGAAACTTTGTCCGACTAGTGCACTGTTTATGCCTCTACGATCCTGCGAAGTTTTGTGGTTTTGGCTTGAAAACTTTGACCCATTATAATGATACAAAGAAGCAATGAATAATAAAATTACAATGAATTTGCTCTTGACATGCCAACTTAACAAAAGCTACACTTTTGTTCTGAACATTTTCAACCTTAATTATTTAGGAATCATTAGAATTCCATAGAATTACATAATTTAGAATTCCAAGTGTTGCCCACAGTTCACTGTCTGCGGATGTTTAGTCTGAGGTTGTGGTGTCTGGCTGCTTAGCCTGAAGCCTCATTACACTTGATATACAATTGTGTGAGAGCTGAGACATGCGTGTTATTTATTTATTTATTTTTTATACAATACCCAAAGCTGTTTTGTCTGATGTCTGAAACCTGCCACTGGGGTCTGAAAGTGGCCTAAAATGTCATAAGCTGCTGTACAGGCAGGATGGCTGCCTACCTCCATAGCACAGTGCCCTGCTCAGCCTCTACCCTAAGCACGTTCAACCAGTGTAGCTGAACTGCTGCATTTCTAGAACAACTTCATGTATGCTAAGTACAGTACATGCAGGATATCTCAAGCATACATATTCAAAAGTTCAGTTGTGAGAATCCTGGTGTTTTGCTATGGTTTGCATGAAATAATATAATACGTTACCCTTTTTTTAAACTTCATGAGTTTTTTAAACTGGCTGTGAATGGTCACCACACAGGGGCTATGACTACGCTAACGGTCACTGCATTAGCCATAGCTGAACAGAATGAATCAGTTTAATTTGGTCACCTTAAAGATTGATTCAAAAAGGATGAATCATTCATGAATGATGCATCACTATCAGTGAGTGTTAGTGCTCATGGATGCTGTATTGCATCACCCCTTCCCCCCCTCCATGGCAAAGACAAACCTGTCAAATGTGCTATGCGTAGGAGTTCAGCATGTGTTTGTTTCATGCAGTTGGAAACCTAGGTTTCATTGTGGGGGGAAAAATACGGTGGGAGGCTGTTTGCACCGCTGTCCACATGTGTTCCAGTCTGAAGAGCCCAGTGAATTTGTGTTGCTGGCATGAGGACCTGGCTGGTTTAAAAGAATAAATAAATAAAATAACATTTCTCGACGTGATAGTGAAGGTATGAAGGCCTTTTGCTGTGAGGTTTTCCTGCAGTGCAGCAGTGTGTGTGTGTGTGTGTGTGTGTGTGTGTAGAGGGGCATGCTGGGTACTCCTGTCCTGTCTCTCAGAAACTGCTGTGAGCTCCAGGCTTACACACATACATCCCTCATCGCTTTGTTGGAGCAGAAAACCCCGTTAGCTGTCTTCTTGACAGAAGGGCTGTCGGCCCCGTATTTATGATGACCTGCATGCATATGCAAAAATGGGCAGTGGTGCAAGCATTACAGCTGTCCAATACATAATAGTGTTAGCCATAAGCACGTTAGACCAATAACAAAACTCATTCGTAACGACATGGAGCAGGGCGAGCGAAGCCGTGTAGCCTCTCCCCGCATTCATTCTTCATAGTTTTTCTAGCCCATCCATCCAACCATCCATCCATCCATCAAGGCACATCCTTTGAACTCTTCCTTGACCACTGTTCACAGCCCACATCACCACAGCAGGTTGACTGATTTACTATGACAAATGAGCTTTCCGCTGCAGGAAGGTTAGTGCTGTCGACACCCCACATGCGGAGTCAGTAGCTGGTCAGGGTTAAAGCGGTCCCATTGTTTAGAAGAGAGCAGGCGCACCTCCTAAAGAATTCACCTCCAGACAGATCGATGTGTCTCTCACCGCAACTCGCACTGTAACGCAATGCACACAAGCCAACTGACTATTTTGTTTGACACAACTCAATGCTGTCTGCTTTTACCTCAGCCAGGATAGAGGAGGGGAAATGCATTCCCATCAATATCCCAACTTGAGCAGGAGCCCGAATTTATTATACTCAAAAGTCATATGAAACAGCATGCGTAGGCCTGTTCTATCTGGATGATAAGTGGCTCAATATTACTGTACCAAATAAACACGTTAACCTTGACAGTCAATCTCTATGCAACGCGTTTGTCAACTGTGTCTGTGGAATATCAACCACTCTGAGGCAAATGAAGCCTATCGATCGAATTGCACTTTCTGCTAGAACTGATACTGTGCTTGGGGTTACACAGTGCTTGGTGGGCTGAGTTAAATTGAAGAAGAAATGTGTGAGTTGCGTGTAGTTTTCAGTCAGATTTCATTCTTGGATTTTTCTTCTGGGCCAGAGAGTGAATGACTCTCTGTGAACAGCCTGTGCACACACTGTCTTTCTTCACATATATAAATTATTTATTTCATATAATGATGTACCACAACCGAACACTTTACTATATGTGTATAGGGTTTACCAATACACGGTATACTCAATGTATACAGTGAGCGCATTCAAAAAGTACTCTTTAAAATTCTGTTCACATTAAGTTGTAGGTGTAATAAAACATTTAAAGCCGATTACACTTGGAAAATGTTTTAAATCACATTGTATTGCATCAGACCGAACTGTGAATTTTTGTGAACTTTTGTGAATTGTTACTCTTTGTATATGTACAATAGCAGACAATTTTGAGTAAGTTTATACCATCGTTTATAAGAGGCTATTGTGGCAAAGTAGTTGGCTGATGCTCAGTGGGGTTGAGTTGAGGTCTCTGGGTGAGCCAGTCAAGTTCGTTCCCACCAAACTCACCCAGCCTTGCAATTTGGAACTGTTAAGTGAGCAGTTTAATAGAGGATAGGCACTGTGCACTTCAGCACTCAGTGGCTCCAGTCTGTATTTACTTGGTCTACCACTTAGTGGCTGTGTAGATGATTTCGTAGCAATTGCACTTACAGTTGATGAAGGCAGATCTAGCAGAGCAGAAATATAATGAACTGACTTGTGGTAAAGTTGGCATCCTATGACTGCCACATCTAAAGTCACTGAGCTCTTCAGTACAGCCCATTCTACAGCCAGTTATTGTTTATTGAGACTGCAAGGCTATGTGCTTAATTTTATCCAACAGTTTTCAAGTGTTTCAGCCACACCCATTGCTCTCAATAATTAGGAATAGTTTCCACATACTTTTGTTCATAAGTGTGTGTGTGTGTGTGTGTGTGTGTGTGTGTGTGTGTGTGTGTGTGTGTATATAAATACACACTCACTGGCCACTTTATGAGGTACAATATACGGTTCAATTGCTTGTTAACACAAATAGCTAATCAGCTATCACATGGCCACAACTCAGTGCATTTAGGCATGTAGAGGTGGTCAAGACAACTTGCTGAAGTGCAAACGGCAGTTGTGTGGACGAAAATGCCTTGTTGATGTGAGAGGTCAGAGGAGAATGGGCAGACTGGTTCGAGATGATAGAAAGGCAACAGTAACTCAAATAACCGCTTGTTACAACCAAGGAATGCAGAACACCATCTCGGAACACACAACACGTCGAACCTTGAAGAAGATGGGCTACAGCAGCAGAAGACCACACCGGGTGCCACTCCTGTCAGACTAAAATTCGCAAAGGCTCATCAAAATCAGACAATAGCAGATTGGAAAAATGTTGCCTGGTCTGACGAGTCTCGATTTCAGCTGCAACATTCAGATGGTGACGGTTCAGGCTGGTGGTGGTGGTGTAATGGTGTGGGGGATATTTTCTTGGCAAACTTTGGGCCCCTTAGTACCAACTGAGCATCGTTTGAATGCCGCAGCCTACCTGAGTATTGTTGCTGACCATGTCCATCCCTTTATGACCACAGTGTACCCGTCTTCTGATGGCTACTTCCAGCAGGATAATGCACCATGTCACAAAGCTCATATCATCTCAAACTGGTTTCTTGAACATGACAAGTGAGTTGACTGTACTCCAATGGCCTCCACAGTCACCAGATCTCAATCCAATAGAGCACCTTTGGGATGTGGTATGTATGTGTATGTGTATATATATATAAATGTGTGTGTGTGTGTGCATAAATAAAATAATACAATTATAATAATGCATTATTGCTGTAAAAAATAATGAAATGAGTTAGTTTATATAAATGTACTGTGTGAGTAGTTTTCCATATTGTGTACAGAGGTTTATTATTAATTAATGAATGCATTTAATTATTTTTAACAGCAGTAGCTCAGTACAGAGAACTGTTATTGCTCTCTTGTAATCTCTGCTGTGTTTAGTCTATAGTTTTGTATTATACTGTATAATGCACAAGCAAGGCCTATTTAGGGTCATCTATAATATGCTGCTCTTTTTTAATTTTAAGAGAAATAAAATCATTGTTTTTACTGAACAAGCTGTGCCTTAAGATTGGGCTTCAGGCAGTGCCTGTTTTTTCAAAACGATTTACCTGGAGTTATGATCACACAACCTATTACTGCATTATATTTATGATCATTCTCTTCACTTGCCTGACAATAAGTTGTAATCTAGCACAGCAGCAGCATCGGTATGTGTACATAAAAGACTATTGTTCTTTGATCCTTTTAATATGATGACCTGCTTTTGTCCATTATGTTTCATCAGTTGACACATAGGAGAGAGAGAGAAAGAAAAGCAGAGAGATGAATGAATTCAGCCTCGGCAGTAACAAAGCAAACACCAAACACTACACAGAGAGACAGAGGAGGGGAGGAACTAATGTCTGTTTGGATGGAGGAGAGAGCGAGGGAGGGGATGGGGGGGGGATTAAAATCTGTGTAGGAAACAATTATATGTAAACAAAATCTGGTAGAGAAAGAGATCTCCCGCCGCAACAAGAAAAGACAGATATGTTAAGAAAAGAAAAAGGGAGGGGAGAAAACAGGGGGATGAAAGACATGAAGGGAGTGTGGAAGTGAGAGGTGTGGAGAGGAGGAGGTAACAGTACACTGGTTTACAGAGGGAGAGAGAGAGTTGGAAGGAGAAGAAACACCAAAGAGATGTAAAAGAAGAATCACACAGACTGAATTAAAGTGAGTGTGATATCCAGAGAGAGGTGAGCAGGGGTTGAGGGAACTGAGGAAAACCTTGTGTGTGCACCGTGAGATAGTATAAGACAAAGAAAAAGAAGAATGCAAAAGGACATGGCTACATGATGGAGCAAAGAAGAAATCTCCAGTATTGAAGTGAAGCAGAGAGAGGGGGGCATGGGGTGGGGGGAGTCTGGGCGGGAAGCTGGTCCTGCCTTCTTTTTTGTGGAGATCAGACAGACTGAGCTCACATTCTGCCTGACGAAATCTGGCTGTATAAAACCAACCTACAAACTTGCTGTCTCTCTTTTTCAAACACACAAACATGCACACTTGGAGACATTTGCTTCCTCCAGCTCCATCCTCATGCAGTGTAGCCTTTTGCTGCTCTTTGTGCTGTGTTCATATGGCGGACAGTGTTTTTCCTGTTCACTCACTTTGCCAAAGGATAGTCTTCTCATTCTAGTATCATCCAGTGGACCACTCGATCCGGTAGACTACTCAATCCAGCAGCAGAGGATAACCCAGCATACATTGTGTTGGGGTAGTTACTCAAAACAGTAATCTATTACTTTTGTCAAACTGTAATTATTAGGATTACTTATTACTCACTGGAACAAGTAATTGCACTACTCACTACTTCCCTTCAGTTTACTTTTTAAAGTCCATAGAGTGAACCCAGGGACCCCATTTCAGTATTATTATTTTTTATTTGTTTATTTTTTAAGAAAGAAATAACCAATCATACTTCATAGCCTGTCTGCCCCTAACAACTTTATGAATATGAATTTGGCAAATGCTATTTGAAAATTCAGAAACTAGGCTGTAGAATCTTGAAGCTGCTGCTTTAAAATATTATCTTCATGAATAAAATGTAAAGTGTACAGTGCTGTTCCTGAACAAAAGTCAAATCAGGCCTATTTAGGTGCACTTGAGTCTTCCTTTTCTTCAGCACGGAGGAACTTTTATCTTTTATGAGATTGCTCGTGGAGTTTACGGCAGTGTAAGGTTTTCGCACACACTCACTCATTGGTCATGTTCATAATCAAATTTAGCTGATGGAGGCATAATATGGGCAAATTGTATGCAATGTATGTTTTGAATGCATATTCAAATATTCTCCTACATATTTCTCCTAAAATTCAAATTTGTTAGTTCAGTAACTTTGTGATTTGGAATTTAACCACTGCCAAGTAGCACAGGAATGCACTGCAGGGCAGCACAGCAGCACAGGCAAACACAACACTGCAGCCGCTGCAGTGCAAGGCTTGAACACACAGATGGGTGCACAGCTGGAGCAGGGGTGGGGTTTGAGTAATTTAAAACTGTGGGGAAAAGTAAACTGTGAACATAAATACGCTGGTGATACTGGCAGTAATCATACATGCAGGCAAGATAAGGGGAAAAAAAAGCTGAAGCTGTGGGTTGTAGAATTGCTTAGCACTAGCTGTGGTGAATGTCACCTATTATTTGAGCAGTCATCATATAAAATAGGGGAAAAAATACACAAATTAACTTCTCTTTCATCTTAAGTTTTTATTTCATCTCTGTATTTACCTGCAGTGTAACACTAATGTCCAAAGAGGCACCCTAACTCCATGACCTAACAGAACAGAGTAGGTCAACACAGGCTAACACAGCTGCATGGGCTAACAGAGCAGCATAGGTTGACACAGTTGCATAGGGTAATAGAGATGCATAGGTTAATAAAGCCTAACACAGCTGCATAGGCTAACCAAGCAGGATAGGGTACCAGAGCGGCATTGGTTATCAAAGGCTGACGGCAGCATAGCGTACCAAAGCTGCATAGATTACCCTAGGCTGACGGCAGCATAAGCTAACCGAAGCATAGGTTAAAACAGGCTAACACAGGCTCACATAACAATTCACGAGCACACCAGTGTAATAAATGTTAAATGATAAAATACATTTACACTTGAATTATGTTTAACTAACTGTCTTCTAAAACAGGCCGAAACTGATGGATGCCAGCGGATTGCTGGTCTACTACAACTTTTTCGCAACCTACATGATTTGTGTACTTCTGACATAAACCATATGAATGCAGCCAACTTGAGTGAACAAGTTTTCCTTTTCCTTATCTGCATTTGAAAGCAGTGTTAGAACAGGGAAAACATTCACCTGTGCAAGTAACCTAACACGGATAGCACCGATGCATCCTGTGGCCTGCATCACCGAATCAGGCTTCAGTTTGGCTATACCAAGCATAACTTATAACTGTTAAGGGGCCCTCTGGGATGGTCACCAGGTGGGTTTTAAGAGATCTTCAGGTGCTCTATTAATCTTGAACCCTGTTGCACCATGCTGTTAGCGTGATGTGTTGGAGTAGGAGGCCGATGTGAAACATCAGCACTTTCTCAACAGCTACACTTGGCTAAGGCAGGGTGAACTGGAGGCAGTAGCTCTCCCAGGGGCCGAGGCCTACTTGAGTGTCCCTCGTCCCTCTCTCTGAAGTGTGGGGTGGTGTGGAGGACCCCCTGGTCCTTGTCTTGTGGTGGTAATGATGATTGAGAGGGGAGAGAGTGCGGGGCGCTTGGCTGTGCCTCTTAGAGTAGAGGGTGTAATTGAAATCAATATTCTGCATGATGAGGTGACTCGTGGGGTTAAATCACAGCTCCTCCTGTCCCGAATTGCGAGGACCCCCCCCCCCCCCCCCCTCACTGGAATGGATTTAGAGGCAGCATCAGTCATAGAAAAGGTCCGGTCCTGTTTAAGACTGTCTGTGAGGGCATTGCTAATGTGTGCGTTCGCCCGCGAAGCTGAGTAGGTCTCCACTCTTTCTTTCCCTCCTGCAGTTGTTTTTTCTTTTTATCTTCTTCTGCGCATCTCGGCTGTGTTTTATTTCCTCTCTCTCTCTCTCTCTCTCTCTCTCTCTCTCTCTCTCTCCCTCCTTCTCCTCCTCCGTAACGGAGAAACCGGGACAGCCCGGCGCTCGGCGGGTTAACGCGCGCGCCGTCGCTCATTGGCTGAGCCGGAGGTAACCAGGCAACTCCAGCGGGAGGCGCGGAGGGAGCGCGAGGAGGAGGCGCAGAGCGCGCGCACACACTGTCCAGCATAGCGGAGCCCGCGAGGGGCGCGATGTAGCAGCACGCGCTCGGCCGCCTGGCCCCGGCATGGGAGATTGGATTAGCACGAGACCTGGAGAAGCGACAAGCGCGCGCACACGGTTCATCACAGCCGAGCATGGAAGCTGCAGCAGCACGCGCCACTTTCAAGGTAAGCACGGGCGCCTTTTGCTGCATGGGATTTTTTTTCCCTCCATGTCTCGTGCCGTGATCCTTGTCCGGCGCGAGGATGCACCTCGCGCTCTCCGCTCCAGGACTACACATGATCTTTAAGCGCCGGGGTTTGCGATGCCTTGAACAGCCCTTATAAAAGCACTTCACGAGCTTCGCGAGCGGTTTTTTTGGTGGGGGGGGTACGAATGTGGAGCGCGTGCCAGAAACACCGGCCGTCACGCGCGCACGGCTTTTGCTGCATCGACGTCCCTTCTGCGCTTTAAACACTGCAACCGGGGCACGAGCGGCGTCCAGCGGCAATGCAGCCACTGACCGCTGAAGCGAAAGTGGGATTGGGAACGTGCGCGAGCTTGTGTGACACTCTGCAGGTTTCTGTGCGCGCGTGGAGGGTGAGGATGCGTGGAGTGTGTGTGTGTGTGTGTGTGTGAACACGCGCTGCTCGCCCTCTCTGGGCCGAGCACGAGCAGAGTAGCGTGAAGCTGCGCGCGAGCAGGTGTCCGTTTAACTTTGATTTTCGCTTTTATATCGGAGAAGCTCGTGACAGCGCGCGCGTACCGCGCCGGTTGGCCGGAGCTGCGCGTGAACTAAAGTGTGGTGGGATTGAAGCAGAGAGAAGCCGCGAGCCTGTCACTGGCCAAAAGGGTTATAATGTGGAGTCAGGGGGAGGAGGAGGAGGAGGAGGAGGAGGAGAAGAAAGAGGGAGAAGGTGGTGCCGGAGAGCTCGCGCACCGCAACCTGAAGGACGGGGAGCGCGCTAAAGGCAGGAGCTTTTCGGCTCGCGTGCGTCATCACGACTTTAACGACCGAGCGTGCCGTTTGATCTGCGTGCACTGATTCATGGCACACGCGCTCAATTAGGAGAGAAGATAATGAGCTCACCTTGTGTAACACACACACACACACACGCACGCACACACACGCTGTTTTCGGCTTATTTCATATAGTACCACTGCTTCAAAGACCCACTGACCCAGCTGCCATTAGAAGCTCACTGGCTCCAGCTCAATAAAGCAGTTACGCATGCAGTTTTGACCATAGGGCCTGAAGGATGGCATTTCATTGCAATGTATACAAGTTTTATTGATTAATTACGACAAAGACCACTTTACCACTTGTATGAAAAAATCTAATGCTGGAAATGTTCAAGATTTTGCCTTTTTTTTTTTTTTTTTTTTTTTTTTTTTATGGCTCCTTTGTGGTTGTGCTACTGCTTCCCTGCCCCCCTGTTAGTTATATCACTACCTCAGCCTACTGTCATGATCCTTAAGCTTGTCTGGTCAGTTATTGATGCCCCCCCTCTCATGAGTCCAATGTGGCTCAGAGGACATCTCAATGGTTCCTCTTGGTTCCTCCCATTATTTCTTCCATGTAGAGCTGTTTTTCTCCCACTGTGCTCAATGGGCGGCTCTGTAAAGCTACTCTGTTGTGTGTAGTGCACAAATGCTGAAGTGTTGTAAGCAGAGTTTATTTGAAATAAGTCATTGTGAGTGCAGTCCTACACAGACCTAAAAGTAGTCTAATATTCAGAGACGTTTCAGCTGTGTTCAAAAGCGCGTAGTACTACACTCACCGGCCACTTTATTAGGTATTAGGTTCAGTTGCTTGATGTAGCTAATCAGCCAGTAACATGGCCGCAACTCAATGCATGTAGGCATCTAGAGGTGGTCAAGACAAATTGCTGAAGTGCAAACTGAGCATCAGAATGGGGAAGAAAGGTGATTTAAGTGACTTTGAACGTGGCATGGTTGTTGGTGCCAGACGGGCTGGTCTGAGTATTTCAGAAACTGCTGATCTACTGGGATTTTCACTTACAACCATCTCTAGGGTTTACAGAGAACGGTCCAAAAAAGAGGAAATGTCCAGTGAGCGGCAGTTGTGTGGTTGTGTGGATGAAAATGCCTTGTTGATGTGAGCGGTCAGAGGAGAATGGGCAGACTGCTTCGAGATGATAGAAAGGCAACAGTAACTCAAATAACCATCCAAAATCTCTGAGGAATGTTTCCAACACCTTGTTGAAAGTATGTCACAAAGAATTAAGGCAGTTCTGAAGGCAAAAGGGGGTCCAACCTTTTACTAGCAAGGTGCGCCTAATAAAGTGGCCGGTGAGTGTATAGTACACATACTGCTCTACTGAATGGATTTAGTTGGTTGTTGTTTTTTATGTATTTAGTGTGATAATATGCAGTTTTGGATGCAGCCATTGTTTTTTTGTGTTAGCCTAAATCAATGTTACAATTAACAAAGGTCAAGTTCACAGGGTTGTTAAAATCTCAACAAAGATGATTACCATCTCAGACCTGCTCATTTTGTACATAGTAATCATGTTTTCTTAATGTATGTAGACGGTGTAGCCTGATATTGACTAGTTTGCATGTGATTTAGCTCTTGGAACCTCTAAAGCTACTGCATCTCTCTGTCTAGCACTTCAACTTAGAGGTCATCTTTTACACGTGGCGTTACGAGCAGAGTGCCTTTCTGCTAGTGGTTGCCTGTTGGCACGGCAACCCACTCTCACACCACCCGGCACTCGACAGAACCAGGCCGCGGCAGGGTTACCGCATTGAGTGTGCGTCCTGTGTTCCGGACTTTTCAGCGTGTATCGGCGGGAAGGCATCCCGTTCTGCCTGAATGGACCCAGCAGGCATCGGTGTGTCTCCATGGAGATGGAACACAGAGTGTGGGGGCCCACAAAGCCAACATTGTTTTGCTTTCCCCACCGCCTTCATTTATTCATCCTTACAAGCTCGACTTCATTTTTGGGGGCGATGCAGGACCAAGGCTACGGAGTTTCTTTCTGCTGCATTAGCGACTTAAGCAAAGGGTAGGCTAATGCGATATTGTTGCTTTGCTAGCAGTAGAGCCTTCAAAAAGAAAGTGCGGTTGGGGGAAGGGGGGGGGGGGGGGGGGGGGGGGGGGGGGGGGGGGTTGTAAGAGTTTGATTTTGTGTATTTTGTGTCTAACAGTGCTTGATTATAGGAATTACATTTGAGAAAACGGGATAACCAGTTACAAACGGGATAACCACACAAGTCCTGGATTTTAATGCTATGGCCATAGGCCTTCAGTTAGTGTAGTGAGAGGATAGTTAAAGTAGAAGTCTGTTATTTCTGTGAGTCAGATAACAGCTCTGATAGCTAAAAGGGCATAAATGAGTAATGAAACAAGTGACAAAGGACGAGGTGGGTGGATGAAGGGTGACAGTCAAGTGGTTTTGATGCTATTGCAAGGCCATATTGCCTGGACGCAGTACAATTTCCATTTACGCGATATTTCTAAAGTATACAGACACCCCTTCTAATTAGTGAATTCACCTGTTTTGAGATTGTATAATGTTGTATAATCTCCATAGAAACTCCATTGAAAAGCATTACTGTTGGAATGTGATGCTCTTGTGGATGGATGCCATGCCTAATAGCAAGTGTTGTCTTTGGGGTATAAGGCCCCTCAGCATTGGGTTGTAGAACATGGGACTGCATTCTTTGGAACGATGGTGCTTCATCAGATATCCTGGGATGAGCTGAAGTGGCATTTGTAATCCTAATTATCCACCATCAGTACCTACTTATTAATGCTTCTGTGGCTGAATGCAATCAAATGCATACAGCAGTGTTACGCTGTATAGTGTAAAACCTTTCCAGAAGAATGGAGGCCGTTACTGCAACAAAAGAAGAAAAGACTCACTCTTACTATCCTTGATTTCAGAATAAATGTTGGATGATCTGGTGTCCACAAACTTTTGGAAACACTGCTTAACCCCTTATATATTCTAAGCCTTATTATTCAGTAACTACATGGACTACAGTGCAAACTGGCTGAGTCATTTGTAGCTCATAGAAATGCATAGTAAATCTTTGGACCTGCTGGTGGGACCTGGCCATGTAAGAGGTTAATTTCATTGTGAAATCCAGGTAGTGAAGATAGTGGATCCAGATCCATTGGCAGAACTGCAGACCGAAACGAGATGTTAAGTATGGCATTTGAGGCTACTTTCCTTAATAAGATGTTTGGAGCACCTGGCAAAAAGTGCCACTGTCTGCTAGTCAGGAGCGAAAAATGCACAAGATCAGCCTTTTATTTAGCAAAATGTCAGATTTCTAGACCTAAGCTGTAAAAGGAAATCCTTCACAAGGATTGGATGGAGCTGCCCTATCCTGTTAGCAGTTTGTCTTATCTGCCTCAGTTATGTATTCCCTGGCGAACTTACTATATTTTTTGACAAAAGTTCAGTGGGAAATCCTGATTTAGAGGGGAATGTCCTCTCTCGGAAATCCGTCCCTCTCAGGAAGGAGGCATCGACTGCCGCTCCACATCCTCCATATCGATCTGTCCGTTCTGGGTGACATTATCTGCTTCTCCTAATTAGAGCTTAGGAATGCTCTCATCCAGCAGACAGCAGCCCACAAAGGATAAAATACTCATTTAGGATTCTTAGCCTCTGTTGAAGTCTAGTTGCTGTAATTAGAACCACAGGCTTACTTACTGTACTTTGCCTGGTAGATGTTTCTGTTTTAGAACTTTGTTGTAAATTGCCACTGTTATCTTCACTTAAAGTGTGTAGCCCTATATATATGTATGTATATGTATGTGTGCGTGTGTGTGTGTGTTTGTGTGTGTGTGTGTGTGTGTGTGTGTATACATATATACACACTCACTGGCCACTTTATTAGGTACACATTGCTATTAAAAGGTTGGACCCCCTTTTGCCTTCAGAACTGCCTTAATTCTTCATGGCATACTTTCAACAAGGTGTTGGAAACATTCCTCAGACATTTTGGTCCATAGTGACGTGATAGTATCACGTATTTTGTGCAGATTTGTCGGCTGCACATCTATGATGCAAATCTCCGTTCCACCACATCCCAAAGGTGTTCTATTGGATTGAAATCTGGTGACTGTGGAGGCCATTGGAGTACAGTGAACTCATTGTCATGTTCAAGAAACCAGCTTGAGATGATATGAGCTTTGTGACATGGTGCATTATCCTGTTGGAAGTAGCCATCAGAAGATGGGTACACTGTGGCCATAAAGGGATGGACATGGTCAGCAACAATACTCAGGGAGGCTGCGGCATGTAAACGATGCTCAACGATGCTCATGGTACTAAACGGCCCAAAGTTTGCCAAGAAAATATCCCTCACTTTATTATACCACCACCACCAGCCTGAACCGTTGATACAATGCAGGATGAATCCGTGCTTTCATGTTGTTTATGCCAAATTCTGACCCTATCATCTGAATGTTGCAGCTGAAATCGAGACTCATTAGACCAGGCAACATTTTTCTAATCTTCTATTGTCCAGTTTTGGTGAGCCCGTGCGAATTGTAGTCTCAGTTTCCTGTTCTTAGCTGACAGGAGTGGCACCTGGTGTGGTCTTCTGCTGCTGTAGCCCATCTTCTTCAAGGTTCGACGTGTTGTGCGTTCCGAGATGGTGTTCCGCATTCCTTGGTTGTAACAAGTGGCTATTTGAGTTACTGTTGCCTTTCTATCATCTTGAACCAGTCTGCCCATTCTCCTCTGACCTCTCACATCAACAAGGCATTTTCGTCCACACAACTGCCGCACAACGGCCACACAAATGTATAAAATATATGTGTGTGTGTGGGGGGGGGGGGGGTGTTTGGTGAGTTTGAGGTGGCCCAGTGAGTGGGCATGTCTGCACTTGTGAATGTGAGACACGGTTCTCTGTTGAGGTGGACCCTCGGGACCCTATATATATATATACATGTGTGTACAATGAGGTGCTTGCATATACAGTAAGGTGCAAAAGCCATTTTTCATTTATTTAATTTTAACTCAAAATGGCCATCAAGCCATCATTTTCTGGACATATTTCTCTAATATTAGATACAAAATGATCTGCTTGCATAAGGAAGGGGGAAAGCAGAATAAAGAAGTAAGACATTCCAAAATTTTCTATGTTAAACAATAGCTGTGTCTCCTAATAACTGTACAAGACCTGGAAGACCACCAGAACTGACACCATCATAAAAACAGCTCTGTTTCTAAGAAAAGGAAAAAAAACAACATTTACACATCAAAGAAAGAATCCACTGGTGTTCTCAGAAAATTGGACCGACCGACCCAGCCCTCAGCATCGCCGAATGTGATCACTTGGATCATGAGAAGCAGAAAATGCAACCAACTTCTAAGACTGAACTTTGAAGGTGTGAAAAAATATTGCTACATAATTCTTTGAAAAACAAAAGCAAGTCTCTTGAAAAGAATGAAAGCTCTAGTGAAGGCAAAGGTGGACGCACTAAATGCTGAAAAGAAAAAAAAAAAAAAAATATATATATATATATATATATATATATATTATTGTTCAAGTTCAAGTATTTATCCTGCTTCTCTTTTCCTTAAGTTGAAAAATAACTGGCCGTTTTGATTAGAAATTAAATAAATGAAGGTCCACAGTACTGTGTAATACACATGGGACATATAAATATGACCCTGTGTCCTGATATTGTATAAAAGTATGTGTGTGTTTTGAAGCAGGGCAGTGGCCTACTGTAGGTCCCCTGCAGTGTTGTGTTTTGCTAATCTGCCCCATAATCTCCTTAAAACACCCACAATCTGTCTGCGCAGTTCTGAATGTGAGTCTAGAGTGCTCAATCAGCACAGACACCACACACATACAGCAGGAGCAAGCTTAGCTTAGGGGAGCTCAGCTCACCATTTACTTTCTGTTTTGCGATTTGTTCCTCAGCCCTCTTCCATCAGGTGCTGTGTGTCCTCAGGTCTTCCAGTATTGATAGTCATTCACACACAGCCTGCAGAAGAAAGACAGAGTTTTATATGCGCACCACTACTGACACTCTGCATAACTGCATACTGATTTTAAGGAGCTGTGGCTTGAGGGGCTCTCACTTTCTCCTAGTTTTCTTTCTCTCTCTCTCTCTCTCTCTCTCTCTCCCCTATTCACTCTCCATCTTTTCACTCTCTCTGCTTCGCTCTTTCTCCACCCCCTCTCTCTCCTTACCTCTCATGCTCTCCATCGTTTTCTCTCTCTCTCTCTTTTTCCACAGTTCTTTCTCTGTCTCCATCTTTTCACTTTCTCCTTCCCACTTTCACTCTTTCCTCTCTCATTCATGGCCTCTTAACCAGCCTGTGGGTCCGCCTTCCACCTTTTGAAGTAAAGATTACCTCCTTGAGCCAGAGACAAAATGCTGTGTTCTCTCTCTTTTTTTTTCAATTTGAATCAGAAATAACCCCCCCCTCCCCCAATTCTCTCCGCCACATCTGTTACTGCGGTGTGGAGGAATGCTCCGCTCCACTGACTCCAAGTCCACCCTCCCCTTCACCCACCTCAGAAAGAAATGAGGAGGAAAAAAAGAAGATAAAAAGTCAGTATTTGATAATGTAGTCCCTCGAGAGTTTTGATGCGTGTGCCACATGGTGACTGATGACTCAGTGTGTGTGCACTATGGGAGTAAGGTATTTGCAACGGTCACAGCATTAATGTGTCAATTACGTCTCTTTTTGGATTCATATTTGCTCCAATAAATATGCATAATATGTTTACTTTATGAATATCCACATTTTTAAATGAATAGTGTGTGTATTTCCTAATGGGATAACATTCTGTATTGTTTGTGAATTAAAGGTTTGTTGCATGCACTGTGTCAGATTTAGTCCTTTCCCTTTACGTTTTGAGTGTATGTGTATTGTTTTTGTATGTGTGTTAAAGGGGCATTCCAACCTAAAACTAGAATTTAATGTTATGTAGTATTTTGTAACGGGCGGCACATTGGCACGGTGGGTAGCACTATCGCCTCACAGCGAGGAGGGCCTGGGTTCGATTTCCCCTGCCGGTGTCTGCGTGGGTTTCTGCCGGGTTGTCCGGTTTCCACCCACAGTCCAAAGACATGCAGTCAGGCCAATTGGACATGTTACACTGCCCCTAGGTGTGAGTGACTGTCTGTCTGCCCTGCGATGGACTGGTGACCTGTCCAGGGTGTATCCTGCCTTCCGCCCAAAGACTGCTGGGATAGGCTCCAGCATCCCCCCTGCGACCCTGATGGAGAAGCGGCTTAGAAAATGGATGGATGGATGGATGGTTGGATGGATAGTATTTTGTAATGCAGAATAGCAACCCTGAGCCTCATCGGTTTGACAGAATTCACAATTTTGGATCTAATTTGGATTTGGTTACATGATTTTTGTGTTTTTAGGGTTTTCTTTCTTGAATATCTAGCATGACTTATCAAATACATCACACAAGCCATGGAATCCCTATGAAGCTCCTCAAATCCAGGCTTCTAACCACTAATCTAGTTGCTAATACACTGATAGAAATAAAGGTATGAAACTGTCACTGGGGCAGTATCCCTCTCATCACCAGAGTGGTACCAAGGGTACATATTAGTACCTTTGGTCAGGGAACCGAATTGTACCACAATCCACTGAAATTATATTTTCGAAGTTGTACTGACTCCACACACCCCGTCTCGTCTCCAAGTTTTTATTTTATTGTTCTGTTTTAAAACATTAGGCTGTAAAAAGATACAAATACATTCTCACCAGGGAAAAACGTATTTAATGTACACACCTGGACCTTAAACTCACCGTTGTACCTTTGGGGAAAGATTTCCATTGTTTGTTAAAAAATTTAAATGATTACCTGCACAGAGCTTTTATTTAAACAGTGTACATATGTGGTGCTAGCTTGCATTAGGGATATAGCAGTAACATCATTCTTTGTTAAAGGAAAAATTCAGCTCCAAGTCATTAATATTCTTCCAAAATCATCTTCCAATTTCAAGATACATCTGCACAAGGAGGTTTTCTAGTCCTAACCAGGTTATCTTGCTTCTGTCTTACAACAGAGGTAGCGATGGTTACCCTTGAATTTTTGTTTAGAGCATTCCTTTAACATACGACAGGGTGACCCACAGAATAATAACTTAAACAGCTTGCCCTGTGCAAATTCTTTTAGTTAAACTTTTTCTGTATCTGGCATCACTTGTGTAACTTACCAGACATAATGAAATGCAATACCTTCCTCATTTGAATAACCAGTTTAGTAAACAGAGATCTAAAATCCCTACAGTTGAATAACCACACCCATCCCTGAAACACACACGTAAAAGGGTTTTCCATCCACCTCTTTTATGCAAATAATGCATAAAAATGTTGGATGAGATGAAGTTGATTAATTGATGATACAGAAAAACAGTGATGGAAACAGAATTTTTGAGTGAGTGATATAGTGGGAATGAAAAGAATCACTCACTGCAGCCTCTTGGAACTGTTTGGCCTGGTAGCATTCACAGTGGGACACCAGCTTTGGCCCTCATTATGGCCCACTGCTCACGTTGCCCAACACCTCTGAACTGTTGCCATGTACATCCAGTTGATGTAAACACAGATTAAGTAGAATTTTCCTTTACATCTTTTTTTAAAAATGTGTTTAAAGTTTGTGAAATCATTGAATGGAGACCCTGTTGCATATACCCCTCTTCTCCAGGACAGACTGTTTATTGAGGATGTGTCTGGTAGTCTTGTAATGATGAAGGACTATATGCTTCTTGACGCTCCATTGCTTTATTCTTCCTTTCTTCCAACATTTAGTAATATCTCCTGGAAAACCTTGAGGGAAAGCAGGAGAAAAAGGACAATAAATTCTAATTTAAAGCTTGCCTCCTTTATATGCAGCCAAATTTCAAAGGAAGTTACTGTTTGCCCCTTTTTGGTATAGCATCTTATTGTGTGACATTAAGAACATGGCTTTTATCTGAAGGCCCTGGGGATGTTGGGCTTTTTTTTTTTTTTTTATTTCCCTCCAGCATGTTGCTCCTGTTTGTATTAGAGCCACATACACACCCTCGTCATGCCTTTTGTTGCCCACTTTTGTTACCTGAGAATTAGCAGGAACCTCAGAGGCTGCAGCTCATCGAAGAAACAAAATGGTTCCCTGAGGAGGCTGGGTCTGGGGAAACTATTCTTTTTCTGACTTTGTAAATCATCTTCAATTGGATTTCTTCTTATGTTCATTTTTTCCAGTCTGTTTTTATTGTATTTCTTCAGTATTCAGAGAACAAGTGAGGGAGAGAGAGAGAGAGAGAGAGAGAGAGAGAGAGAGAGATCCTGGCCGACACTCCACCCTTCCCTGCCGTGGTGCCCTGTTGGGTTGTGTAAAGATCCGACTGGCCACGAGCTGCTTAGTATGCGTGGGCCTCCCTCTGCTCCCATTAAGCGGCTGAAATGAAAAGGCTGTGTTTCTCAATAGCGGAGTGAGTGGGATGCAGCATGGAGGTGGGAGGCAGCAGCAGCTGTGATGGCTTTTACAGAGCAGAGGAAAGAGGTTAGCCTGGAACTGGCTGCTGTGTCTAAACTGCTGCTATATTGCACCACTAGATAGAAAATAAAGCTAGACATCATAAGAGAGCAGAAGTATAGATGGGTGGTAGGGCTGGTCCAAATACGGTAAACAGGTTTTGAATGTTTGTTAGAGAAAAACATTTGCTCTGCAAAATGCTCTGAAAAACAATAGGCTAATACTAATACTTCATAGCTAGCAACAACATTTGCATTAGGATCACTGAGCTGTTAATAATTGGTCAGATTTGCTGTCTTCATAATACAGCCGCTACATACTGCTTGTTTTGTACAGAGCTATTTTTCTTATCATGCTAATGTATTGTTCCCACAGTGCTGGTTTAATTGACAAAGTGATTTAAGGCCAGACAGCAAAGTTGCATGATGCTAATTCATTACCCATTAACGATCAGGTAGGCCTGGGGCATTATCTAAAAATAATTATCACAATATTTTCTAGTTTATATTGTTTGAACTGCAGTTGGTGTGTTTGGTGATATGACTGGTAGAATTGTGTAGAGTTGGGATAAGAAAGTCAGAGCACATATTACGCTGTAGTGCATGCTGGGGATTGTAGTGCAGTGCAAAAAAAAATTCAGATTCTAGATTCTATGGTGGGCTGGATAGGATTGTGTTGAGTGTCTGATCTGGCCCGTGGGTCACGAGACATGGGATCTAAAGTAAATTAAGGGGAATCCATGCGTGTTCTGTTCAATGTTCTTTTACCAAAATGGCCATCATCATGTTCTCCACATTGCCATCAGGTTCCTTGTCCATCATAGATGATCTCCAGATATCTTACCCTATCACCCAGGCCTACCAGGTATTCATTACTCTATATATGAAGTCAATATTTTGGATCCAGGGTTTGCATTGCATTCATACAGTGCATTATGTTAATATGTTCAAAGGTCCTTTCTCTTTTCTTTAAAGGACATTCATTAGCATAAACGTGTAATATTATAAATAAAAGCTGGGCTATAGTGTCCTAATCTAACACTTTATACAAGATAATATATTAACTCTAGGCTAATACACAGGCTTTCTAGTCATGATGCAACTGTGTAATATGATATACCCCCCCCCCCCCCCCCCCCCCCGCTCCCTCTGTATTGCTCTACACCCTTACTGTACATACGTTAATTGTAACAGCTGTATCTTAGAAAGGCATTTATTAGGCGATCTTGCAGGCTAGACTGCTCTGTCTACATATTTGCATCTCTATTTGTCTCTCTTGCTGTCTCTTGATTTCTTTCCCTCTTTGTCTCCCCATTTCTGTCTCTCTTTATCTCTACATCTCCCTCTTTCTCTTTGACTGTTCCTGTTCACCTCTCTCTTTCTCTCTCCATTTCACTGTGTCTCTCTCTTTTTTCTTTATCGCGATCTGTTTCTTTGTGTCTTTTCATTCCCACCTCTACATCTCCCCATCTTTCACTGTTCCTCTGTCTCTCTCTCCGTCTTTCTCTCTCTCTCTCTCTCTAAAAACATGACAAAGCTTGAGACTTGAAATGTAAAGTAGCAGTGTACTGAAAGCATTTAAAATAGTTCATATAGAACAGAAAGGATGGATGGATGGATGGATGGATGGATGGATGGATGGGTGGATGGATGGATGGGTGGATACATGGAAGGCTATACTCTTAGGTGTATGGGTGGGTACATAGGGTAGGAATTTAAAAGGTAGATAAACCTGAAGACTTTCCATACACACACATGTAGTATGAGGATTGCTCCACTAACGTCAGGGTGGATTTGTCAGCGGTAGCTTGTGGTGTGGATGTGTGGCCAGCTGGCCCTGCGCTGGGTCAGATGCTTCCCAGAAGGAGACAGGGAGAAGCCCTGTGCATGAACACACACTGACATAAATCCCTCTGCTCTGTTTAATGGTACACAGATAAAATGGCCACCTGGATGATATCCAAATAAAACAGCAGTCTAATGTAACGGAGCTGCCTCAGAGTGAAGGAATGAAGGAGAAAACACTGCAGGATTAATTGAATCTGAGATGTGTTTCTCAGTTACGTGCTGAATCTGCTATAAGCAGTAATTAAACTGTACAACATGACCTTCATTCTGTCTGTAGAGCTAAAACTGTGGTGGAGGTACGTGTGTTAGAACACAGCCTGAAAGTTTGTCATGTGATCCTCTACAATTTTCAGCCAGGATGTCATAAGTGTGTGACCAGATCTTAATGTGCTTGGCCAGGCGGTGGCATAGGAACATCTGGAATTCTCTCTCTCTCTCTCTCTCTCTCTCTCTCTCTCCTTCTCTCTCTCTCTCTGGATCAGCTGTCATGCTGGTCTGTTGGCTGAAATAAGTCAGTGTGCTGCCAGATGCAGATGTGCCCACTACTAACATCCAACCCAACACCTACCAACATCTCTGCTACTCTCTCTTTTGCTCGCTCATGCTCTCTATCTCCCTCTGTGTATGTGTTCACACAGGCATGCACTTACTGGAGAGTTTTTCTGATTGCTTAAACACCAGATGCTGAAAAATCCAATTTCCCCATCATGTTCTGCTTCCCCAAAAGAGCAAAAGTACACCACATATTTAAAAACAGTAGAAGCAGCCATCGTTAAGCCTGAATCTTGAGATTCCATTTTCATAGATACCATTTACTTGTTAGCAGATGCTCTTTTCCAGACTTAGAATTTATTTATGTTGCACATCTTAGGTGAATGTAACATTTGAAATTTAACCCAAGGACGCACAGCATGGTGGGCTTGCTTGGTCAGGGAATTGAACCTAAGCCTACCACGAGAGGACAGCAGTACTACCCGCTGCGCAACACCGGCCACTAACAGACAAAAAAACAGTAGAAGTTGTATGAGGATTTACACATTCAGCTTACATAATGCTAATTGTTCAGTCTGTTTCCATTTCCTATCTACACTAGCCTCATAGTTTCAGCACAATTTTCCCTGAAATTCTTTAGCTTTGTGCTGTAGCTATGAAGGTAATGAAGCTAACAGTAATGGAATCTTATACCTACCATTTAGCATTGTACAAACTGCAAGTTTCAAGCTGTATTGAATTGATAAGTAAGCTTAAATAGACTTATTCATTAGGCTTCCAATGCTGCGCAACCTATGGTCTATAGATCTATAGGAATGGGCAAAATTCCGACTTCATGATAAAAGGCTGCAAGATAATACCCTTGTAGCTCAACTGCATCACAACCATATTTGGGAATGGGATGACTGTGTAATGGGATGATTGTGTAAATGCGTTTTTGCTAAGTCTTTCAAATGCAGTGATGTGTGAATGAGCTGTGTTGAGTTTAGAATTTGGACAATCTTCGATTTTGGCTTTTACTTTATGGTGTCAAATTTGGAAATAAAACCTTCAGTTCCTGCTGATAAAACAGCAGCACAAATTCCACCCAAGCAGTGGTTGGTTTACACTAGTATAGAACTGGTTATGCTGGGTAATTAGTGTACCACCATCCAAAATGGAAAATATGCTTGTTTTGCTGGTGACCAGACATGCTGGCCTGTGCTGTTTTTTCTAGCAGGGCTTGTTGGTTTTGTTTGAGTGTGTGTTTGTGAGAGCTGTAATTTCAGCAGTGGACTGATGGAGCAGGCCCAGCTTTAGCCAAGGATATGAGGTTTGTCATCAGGGTCAGTCTGGGGGTTTCCGTGGCTGTTTGATTGCCAGCGAGTTTGTGGCCAATCTGAGGACTGCTGCGTCTACAGAGCTGTGGCGGTGTGATTTCTCACCAGTGTCAGCAGCCCTGCTCCCTGCAAAAGCCTTTAGCCCCTGTGCCGCTGGCTGCTAATGCCGCTTTTTGAATAGTTGCCTGGGAAATCTACTCCCTGGCTTTGGTCGGGGATGAAAGCACATCTCTCTGGAGCGATTGCTTTTCTGTTCTCTTTCTGCCCGTTTCTCTTTTGGCTAGAAATGACTTTCTCGCTCACTTGCTCTTGCTTTCTCTCGTGCTCTCTTGTGCTCTCTCTCTCTCTCTCTCTCTCTCTCTCTCTCTCTCTCTCTCTCTCTCTCTCTCTCTCTCTCTCTCTCTCTCTCTCCCCCTCCCTGTTCTCTTTCTTTACTTGGTTGAGGGAATCCCATCTATGAATCTGTTCCCCCCCCCCCATTCTCACCCCCCCTGCCTTGCTTATCGCCTCGCCCAGAGAAGGAGGCAGTTGTGTACACATCAGGATTGGAGAAGGGATGAAGAGAGAGGACGCGTGTGAGATACGAGAGTGGGCGCTCTTTTCGCTGTGATAACACCCTGTCCCTCTAGCTCTCCATCTCACCAATACCGAACAGGCTCAGACGCCCAGCCACTCTACAAATCACATATCTGTGTGTGTGAGTGTAGGGCATGTGTGGGTGTGTGTGTGTGTGTGTGTGTGTGTGAGAGAGAGAGAGCAGGGCCATATTAAAATGCCACAGCAGCCAGAGCTTGTCTCTCTGAAACTGCAGGATAAATGGCTCAGGGTGCGACAGAGAGAGAGATGGAGAGATAGAGATTGAGAGAGAATCTCTTGGGGAGAATGTAGGATGGAGGACGACAGATAAGGACCTATTACTTAAGCTGCATTATAAATAAACCAGACCTCACTGACATGCATTTAAAACATTGAAAACTTGACACTTTAGTTCAGCTACTGTTTTCTCAGAAAGGTCATATTTTCGCTTGTTCTTGACTGTGGAAAGCTGTGATACAGAAACTCCTCCTATGCAGAGTTCATTAAGCAGGGTTAGGTGTCATCTGCTGAGGCTTTTGAGGCATTTGAACAAGAAGAGTACATTCTTGAGGGCATCAGCGTACTGTGAACTGTTTACTTTTCCAAAAGTAAAGGTTCAAAAAGGGCTTTTGTTAGTGATGCCAATAGAAGAAGCAGTTTCTGTTTTCTAACACATGTTCTCAACCACCGAAATCATTTGGTGGCATTATTATTAAGGTATTAGTATATTATAATATTCTGATTAATCTGAATGTGAATAGCCTTACAATTTTTACATTCAAGGCTTAATTATTGCCATTGCTCACTAATTTGATGTAATTCTAGATGTGCCTGTATCATTCCTCTGTGTGGTCTTCAGTGCGTGTCGGCTGTTACTAGTCACTTTTAGCTGATGGCTGGTGTAAGTGAAGTCAGGAATGAAGAAGTATATTATTAGGACTGCTAACCAGAAAAAGTATAAAACATGAATGACTAGAGTGAAAATGAACCAAGAAAAGGCATCATTGAGTTAAAATATTATACTTAAAAATGCAGATTCATTGCAACCGGGGTTGCAATTACACTAAATCCATTGTGTTCTATGAAGGGAGAACCTAGTGATGGAGGCTAGCTGTCCAATTATTTTGCCATATGAAGATAAATCATTCAGCAGCAGCAGTTAATCATGTGCGTTGTAACAACCACTTGGAACCGTCAAAACCTCTGTGGGTAGTTTATTAAAAACTTTGGGAACCCTTCCCCTGTAGAACCGTTTTGTTTCATTTATTTACCATTGAACCATCCATTGAATGGTTCTTGAGGGAACCAAATGTGGCATCTCACTGTGCCCTTTTTGGCACTGTTGCTTTTAAGCATTGCCACAGCAATTAACCTATCAGCCATTACTTAATTAGTTGACTTTGCTCGTCTTTGTATGTAAATGTATGTCTTTGTGACAAGTAATTTCTTCAGTTATGGTGCTATGAAACAGTTTAAGCCAGATCTCCCAAAGTTGGCCATTAGATTTTTGATTTGGTCAGCCAAAAAGTTGCTTTAACATCCCATATATATATATTTTTTTTTAAACAATACACACAGCTTGAATTTGTAAAAATAATGTGATGCAGTGACACTGTAAGGAAATATACTCATTCATTATACAAAAGCTATGACTTTATATATATATATATATATATATATATATATATATATATATATATAGTAACGATTCATAGTTTTACCTTGTCGTTACCTTGACTACCTTCTTTAGTTGTGTACTGTTGTCTTTTTGGCCCTCAGCCCACCACCACATCACACTTTGACCTTCCATGATGTGATGGAATGACCACGTGGACATTATGCAGCACTGTTTAAGTCAACAACTTGACAGCAATAAAATGTGGCAACATTTTTCCATATTTAGTGTGACCTTTGTTTTCTAATCATTGCAGCCATAGTCATGCTCCTGCAGCTTAGAGGTCAGTACTGTCGTCAAGACCTCCAGACTATTTACTTTGAGGCACCATTCTGGTGTTTTAATTCCACCAGTTTGCTCTATTCTTTCCATTTTATCCCTTCAATTGGTGCTTCCTCAGGGCATTTGCTCCATTGTGATAAAGCAACAGTCCACTGAGCCACTCCAGACAGTTTCTAAAGCCAGCAGTTACCAGCTCTTTTTCTGGAAACATGTTCATGAGGTTGTTTTGTGTGTTTATGCCTTCACCTCTAAACTCAGGGACCTACAGCAGACCCTTGCTCTCTGTTGTGTATGTGCATGAGCGTTAAAATGGAGCGCCTTCAATTAACCCTGTCTGTTAATGGTATTAGCCTGTGGCAGATAAAGACAGTGCAGGATGAGACGGCCTCCTCTCCATATCGATGGGCTGTGATTAGAGGAGGGGGACTTAATAACTCTCTATTTAAATGAGACCCTCACACAGCGCAGATCAAGATTAACGTGCAAACCCACACACATGCATACGCTCTGTCTCACGCACTGACACTTGACGGAGAGATAGGCTGTCTGCTGATTTGGCCCGTCTGCCCCCCTTCCCCCTCCGGGGCTAATCGAGGGAGCAGAATTGGGGGCTTCTTTAGGGGTCTGATAGTGAAGTGGCACAAAGTGGGATTAATGGAATAGGGCAAATCTAAAGACTATCAGAATTAAATTGCAATAAAATGATTGAGGGGGAGGGGGGTCTGAGGGGTTTTGGGTGTGTGTGTTCGGGGTAGAGTGGGCCCCCTTCGCACTCACACATAATGAGAATTCCCTGACACGAGGCAGAGCAGTGGTGGCTTGAGGAGGGATGAGGACATGTGCGTGTGGATGAGAAATGGAGGGGAAGGGATGTGATGGGGGAGGCGTCAAGGTGAAATCGTGTTAGTAAGGTGGACCGTGGAGATAACCCAATTGAAGCATGTTTGTGAGTGTGTTTGTGTTTGCTTGAATAAAGCCGTAATTATCTCTCATGTCTGTGTGTACGAGTGTGTGAATGATTTGCCCTGGCACACATGTCTGGTTGAGTGGGGGTAGTTGGAGCAAAGCTTGGCAGCAGGGTATGTACAGTACTGTGCAAAAGTCAGAGACCACCCTTCATTTGTTTAATTTCCAGTCAAAATGTTAATTACACATTATTCAATTTTCATCATCAGAAAAAATACAGTGCATGTATTCAACAGAAATGTACGCAGCTGACTCAACAGCCAAACATAATAGGGGTGTAATGATTCTTCAAATCCACGGTTTGGTTCAGACCTCAATTTTTGAGCCACTGTTTGGTTCATACCTTGTTGTTGTTGGGTTTTATTAAATCACCAACAATTTGGAACACTATATGGTACACAGCTTGCCCTACCTTAAACAAAATGATCATTTTTGTGATTTCCTATGCTGCGGTGTTACTTGTGAAATGAAAATGTTACATTAGTAATATAATGAGAGGTCAGCAGGATGTACCAGCAGCAGGTTTGGGGGGTGTATCATGGTTCCGTCTTCTGGATCCGTGACGCTGTGGATGTTTGTATCGTGGTTTCAGTCTCAGTTTCAGAACTGTTACACCCCTAAAATACACTGTCAGTTTTTTCAGTCTTTAGTGTGTCCATCCTTTTCAGGAAACTTGCTTTCAGTTTTTCCCAAGAAATCTCTGGGACTGTAAAGTTCTAAAGTTCAGTCTTAGAAGTTGGTAGCATTTTCTCCTTCTCACAATCCAAGTGATCCTATACATATTCAGTGAAGTTGAGGCCTGGCCATTCTATTGTTCTGACTATGTCAGCAGCTTCTTTGCTTGTGCATTTTTTTTTTCATTTTCTTTTCTCAGTAATGGTTTCTTGACAGCTACACTTTCTTTAAGAATCTTTCATTCTTTCCACAGTGTTGAAAGCTTTCAGTGCTGTTTATCTGAAGGTAGTTTTGGTGGTCAGCCAAGTCCTGCACAGTTGTTAGGAGTTCAGTGCTCACTGTATATTTTTAAGTATAAAAACAGAAGTTTCCAAAAATAAGAATTCCAAAATTCTTAATTCATTACAGTATTTGCTACATTACAGTATATTTCCTTTTCATTAAACAAGTGAAGTATCGAATAGGTTTGAGGACATATCTCTAAAAAAAGGAATCACTTGCTCTTAACAGCCATTTTGACAGGAATCTAAATAAATGTTTGACTTTTTAACAGTACTGGAAATGGATCCTAGGACTGTGAACAGAACCCATGACTGTTTTCATTAGCTCATTCTGACACCTTTATGTATGGTTGGTAATATGAATATGGTAAAATGAGTATTATGATAAATTACATCACAATAAGCTTGTCTGTGCATATAGTGGATATCATCAGGACACTGACCTAATGTTTCATTAACCTTTAAACAAAAAATGGCTATTGCTGCTGATCAGGATCAGAATCAAGCCAGATATGCTTACATATACAAGGAATTTGGTTTTGGTTACAGGATCTCACAGGGCACTGTATCAGACAGGCATTTACATGTAGTAAAAAAAATAACAATAAAACATGCATTCCTACCATCACTCACTCATACACAGTCTCATACCTGTAACCTTTACATTATTCAAAGTATGGGTCTAAAGTTAAAGGGTATAATATGGCAGGTAAGTAAGATGCTAGAATAAACACTGGTTTGAGATGGTAGTTTCAGAGGATGAAGTTGAGTTTAATGCTATATACCAGTATTTTCAAGTGCTGTTTAATCAATTACTGTTGTTTAATTAATTAATCTTGTTTCTTTATTAATGTAATTTTGCAGTAGTGCTGTTCCATTTATTTTGATATGTAAAAAACATCTGCAGATTTTTGTTCAGTTTGTCTCACAAACTACATTTTTGAACATGGAAATTTTTCATGGAGTTTTGGAACTCTGTGGAACATGGAGTTTTTCAGAGGCTCTCATTGTTTTTTATTCCATTCAATAGATGTCATGTTACAGCACTTGGCATATAACAAAAAAGTAGACTCATATCATGGCTCAGGTATTATTTCTGGCATAGCCATCTAAGGTTTTGCATAGTTGTCTGAAGATTGAAAGATTGACAATGCAGGGATTCTAAGACAGCATAATTGGTGACTTTACGCTGTGCTGTGTACTACTTTTAAAGTTTTCACTTTTTGATCACATTATCCATCTTTATATCCACTGAAGTACCGTAGCTCAGGAGAAAAGTCATATAAAGTCAAATGGAAGCCGTTCAGACCTGTTTCATAGTTCCCAGCAGTGCAGTGTCTTTTACCTTCAAAATTTCCTCTCCTCCAATCACACACAGGAGTGTCCACTCATGCAGTGTTTCTGTTTCGTAGCTCCTGAATCAATCTATAAACTACTGAATCAGAACAACGGAGAGAGGGGGCAGGAGAAAGAAATCAAGTGAAAAATGGCATGATTGTCATCGATGGCCACATTAGATTCAGTTCAATTACTAGTTAAGCCCAGCATGAATGAGCCATTGAATTCTTTGCCCTCATTGGCCTCCACCCTTTATTAAGGCTTTGAGGAATTGGATTGGCCAGTAATGGATACAGTTCAGCCTTCCATCTGGAAAAGTCTGGCTCCATTGCTTCAATATGGTGCTGAGTTAAATGTTTATTGGTAAAGCCAGTGCTCCCAGACAGAGTGGTGGCTTGCAGCTACGCAGCGTCAAGGAAATGGAATTCAATATAATATTGAAGATAAATTCTGTACAGAGTTCAGAGGACTTGGTTACTTGGCACAGTAGTTAGACTTTAGTCATTTGTGAAGGCTATTTGTATTTCTGTAGATTGCTTTGGCTGAATGCTAAGAGTCTTGAATTCCTGAGTTAACTGTATGTAAGTGTCTTCATTTAGACTCACTAGGCCAGGTATTTAATTTTCCTTGGGTATACATGAATATATTATGTACATTTCACTAGTAGATATAGAAATTGCATTGAAATCATATGTATTACTCAGATGAACTACTTTGTATGCCCACTCTATAGGTGTGCAATTGTTGTGCACTACTGTCAGACAACATTTTTCATCGCTGGTCAGTTTCTGGAGGACTGAAGTCCAGTACATTAGAGTGATTTCCCTGCTGAATCACACCTAATTCAACTCATCTGTTAAAAGGCCAGGGTTAGTGGGTGTGTTAAAGCAGCACCCACCGAACTGTGATGGGATGTGTTAAAGCAGCACCCACCTAACTGTGATGGGATGCTGGCCCTCCAGGACCAGAATTTGTGGGCACAAACTGTGGAATACTGCACAAGACATCCTGTCTGTACACCAGAAAGGTGGACCTACTTGTAATGAAGTGGCCAGTTGGAATGTAACGATACAAGGAATATTGCCCTCTCCCACACACTTCTCTACCACAAAGTAGTTCCCAAACTCAATTAACTCATTGTGGAGAAAAATTGAAAATGAATGGACAAAGACACCCTATCTAACTCTCTTTATTTTAATCATTTACAACTGAGAAACCTACAAGTTGTGCTACAAGCTAAGCTGCACTTTTGATTTGAATGTTTTTCTCTTTAATTTCTTACAGTGAAGACACAAAACAGGCTTAGTCAGTCTTGCTGCCATTTTTCTGAATGGAAAATTTTCTTTGTTTATATGCATTATTTAAATGGTGTTATTTTTTAACAGTAAAGATACCAAAATTATAGCATCACTGTGGCCTAAAAACCATGATACATACCAAACTGTGGGCTTACTGTACCATTGTACTCACAATGGCCTGTGAGAGTGGAAGTGCTTGAAGATAAATCTTTAAAAATGTGCATGTAGCGGCAAGGCAAAGTAGAGAAAGCTGAGACTGATTGAGTGCCTTGTCTATTTTGGTGTCTTTCTCCGAGGGTGTCATTGAGGTGGTCCAGCTGGGTAATAGCAGGGACAGTAAAGTGGGTTGTGTGAGAGGGAAATGCATCTCCACCAAATGAATTGAGACTCTCCAGCCAAGGAGGACACGAGTAGAGACTTCTCAAAACTGCACAGTGATGAAATAACTCTCACAATGAAATCTCTAGAGTTGCATTAAATGCTACAATAAAGTCACCAGTGCTGTGTGAACTCTCACAATGAAACCACTGGCCTCCAATATGAACATTCACTGGCCAGTACTGGAGCTCAATCTTTGTTTGTGCTTCTGTCAGGTTTGAATGTAATTTTTTTTGTGTCAAATTGAACAGTTCAGCCTGTCTTGCTGTAATACAAATAAGCAATAGTGCTGCGTTTACATGTTTTGAATGAAATAATACATCGTTCCATGTCTCATATTAGAATAAGTGTTATTAGGCAGCATAGGAAGCCATGTAAATGTTGCCATGGTGATATCATAGCAATAAAAATGGCACTCTTGTCTGTGTGCGGAGCAGTGTTGTTAGGCAGTAGTGTGAAAAATATTTACACACTCAAGTTTCATATAGCCTAACATTATACAAGAATGACAGTTCTTTCATTTTTAACGGTGTAATTTTGCAATGCTTGAATATTTAGAATTAAAAATGAAATAAATGTACTTTAAATTATGGTTTACATCCATATACATCTCAGGTTTGTACTGAAATTCACTGGTAGCAGTATTAAGCCATCTGTAGTAGGTTTTATTGTTTTTATAAATCAGATTGACTGACTGTGTGTGTATTTGGTCATGATGTTTGCCACATACTGAGAACAGGTGGCTGTTGCTACTAGCACCCCCTAACCTTTTCCAGTCTCTCCCTACCCACCTCTCTCCATCCCTTTCCCTTCTCTACTTCTCCCTCTTTCTCTCTCTATCTGGTTCAGGTTAATGTAATTTAAAGCAGTGATACATCAGACAGACACTGAGCTGAATGCTAACAGCACTGTGGTCCTTGCTGCAGCCTCAGGCAGCCTGCCAAGAGCATGCTCTGTGTGTGTGTGTGTGTGTGTGTGTGTGTGTGTGTGTGTGTGTGTGTGTGTGTGTGTGTGTGTGTGTGTGTGTGTGTGTGTGTGTGTGTGTGTGTGTGTGTGTGTGTTATTCTAGCTTTATCTTGTCTCTTGCTAGAACTGTCATTCCTTTTTGCCCCCTCTGTGTTGATGGCAGCCTAGCTGTTATGAAATGGCCACTGTTTTTCTCACCATTCCTTCTTTTCTACCTTCCCATCACTGCATCCTTAAAAATGTGCAGAAAACCATATAGTGATATACTGAAATGAAAATCTGTAACATACTTTAAATTTGTTTAATGGTTCATTGTTTTAAATATTATTTTTAAAAAGTTAGCATTAAAAATTAGTTTAAGTACTTTATCATAAAGCGACATAGGGCCAAAAACAGGAAAATGGTTACTGTATGTGGAACACGATATGTCCCACAGCATCTTTGAGAACTGTTGGTAATCCAAAACATTGGTTTTATTATCTTTCTAGTTATGCTCTGGGCTTTGACTGGGTTTTTTTCATCATTTCAACAACTATGACTACAGATGGCATCATCATGCTTTCTGTTATAATACTGAGTATTGATCGGGATATTGTGTTTAGGCCTGTTGTAATTAATACATAATGCAATTATTTGAGGTTATTGCAAAAATTTGAGATGATCGTACTTATTTAGCACTACAGTTTGCAGATTTTCTGCATCAGTCAGAATTACGTGACTTGGGCTGAGGCAAATAACTGTTCATTGGGACTTAATGGGGCTTATACAAACGTTCCACCTTCTGACATGGTACTCTAACAGATTTAGAGGGCTGTGCTGAGTAATATTTGTCTGTTTGTTAGCTATGTATCGGTGGAGTGGTGCCTCAACACTCTGCTCTGTTTCTATTATTGTTCTGTCTCTACGACAATATCTACAGTGACCTGTCAATCAAATTGCTGAAGTCAGTAGATGATTGCCACCATCGCATCATGTAATACGTCTAGTACTGATGGGAGGTGGGATATCCAATGTCTTTGCTGTAACACACATTATTAAGAGAATACATTAACTCTTCTAGTTAAGCACTTAAAATAATGTACACTATACATTTCTATGAAAGTTAATTGTGTTAATAGAGAGTTGGCCCTGGTTTGCTGTGCTTAAAGCCTCTATGCTTCTGGTGTGTTTGTTACTTTTCTGGTGTGTTCACTCTGCTGCTCAGACTGTTTAAGTTCAATTTCTTTATTTCATTATTATTTGTGATATCTTAGATTTTGACACTTCACTATAGGTTTATTTAATCGCTCTTTAGTTTGCCATTTTTGATGCAATTTTTAACCTTTTTTAGGTGAAAATTTTCAGTGAGCAAAATTCAGTGCATCCCTAGAATTAATGATTTACCCCACTGTGTTTTTTTTTGCACCGGCTTTTCCATTTGATACACCTCTAATGAGGGGGACTTCGAAATAATGTCTTCTGCTTTTTTCCTCCCCCTTTCTTCATTTAGGCAGCCTAATTTAGGGGTGTGTGTGTGTGTGTGTGTGTGTGTGTGTGTGTGTGTGTGTGTGTGTGTGTGTGTGTGCGTGTGTGTCCTTGCTTCCTGGATTAAGGCCAGCTTTTTCAGAGAACTGCATTAAGTTGAAATGAAATGATGAACCAAGAGAACGTGGTCCTGCACATTTGATATTAGAGAATTACGTCAACTTATCAGTTCATTAAAAGCAACGCGTAATTTAAAGTAGTTGTTATTTCAGGCAGAACTTTGAAGCTTTGAATTTGGCATAGAGAGCTGAAGATGAGAGCGGAGCGGCAGAGATCGAATTTGTGGTTAACACGTTTGCCTCCTTCAGTGAGATTTGCTTGGAAGGTCTTTCTGAAAGTGCAGCGGAAGGCTAGAAGCTGAAGGAGGATTAATGATCCCTTGCTTGTGCTTTAATCGCTACAGAGATCAGTCACCAAGACTGTGTGGACCCAACTGAGGTGGAACAGCTTTAGACAGAGCCCTAAAAGGACCAGGCTTGTTTTTGCTGTACATCGTCTGTAGTACATGAAAAAGGCCGGTATCATGAGCACGCTCAGAAACATTAGGGAATATACACCTACCATACAATCTCAGAGCTGGTCATGAGGTTACAGCAATACTGCAATGGGATCCTAAAGTGATTTACGCATTTACACAATTTCCCCTTATCCCAAATGCAGATGAACTACCAAAACTTATTTTCTTTTCTTTTAGTTTGCTTATGTTGTTATTGTCGTATATGTGTGGTTTCTAACACTGTACTACATACTGTTTTCTATAAAAAATGGACAAAAGTACCGAACACATTCAGGCTTACAGTGTATTTGGTCCATTTCCATTGATAGCAGTATGTATTACATTAGCAAGACACTGTGAGATCAAACTGCTGATTGGTGTGGCTCAAGCTTCTGTTACTTGTTGGCTACATTAGCTTCATCACTCCAGTGTAAAACTAAAGACACATACTTAAGTCAACATATCTTGGCTGATCAACTATATTTGAGCAAACTTGTTTTATTTCTGGCCAAAATATTGCTGCAATGAAATACCCCTGGCCTTTCCCATTTCTGCATTCTTTTTTCTTGTCGAAAGTGAACTCTAGAGACACTTTAAGAGAGAATGAGGGTTGTTGAGAGACGTGTTGAAAGACAAGAACCCTCACGTAAAGGGAGTGATGGAAATAATTACAAAAAGATGCAGATGAGTCAAAGAGAAGAGCAAAATGGGCAGACTGGAAGCAGTTTGTCCAGTTTGCTTACAGGGCCAGTGGATCAGTGATTGAAACATTTGTGTTGTCCTGCAACATCTGGACTTTACAGGCACAGTTGGCAGCAGAATAATGCTTGTAGCCTTCAGCTCCACATTTAGCACCATTGTCAAAGTTAAGCAAAGAGGCGCAAATGAAGGTGGACTGTTCCATCTGGTATCGGATCTTACTGCCTGCCTAACAGGCAAAGGTATGAACATCCTGCTGTTTGACTGCTTGACTATCGGTGGAGTGGTGCCTTAAGGCTCTGCTCTGTTTCTGTTATCGTTTTTGTCTGTAGGACAGTATCTGCAGTGACCTGTCTGTCAAATTGCTGAAGTAGATGGTTACCACCATTGCATTATGTAGTAGGTTCAGTACTGATGGGAGGTGGGATATCTGATGTCTTTGTTCTGTAACATGCATTAATAAGAATACGTTAACTCTTCTAGTTAAGCACTTACATTATACACTATATTGCCAAAAAGTATTCACTCACCCATCCAGATCATTGAATTCAGGTGTTCCAATCCATGGCCTCAGGTGTATAAAACCAAGCACCTAGGCATGCAGACTGCTTCTACAAACATTTGTGAAAGAATGGGTCACTCCTAGGAGCTCAGGGAATTCCAGCATGGTACCATGATAGGATGCCACCTGTGCTATCAGTAGTGTTATAACAAAGTGGAAACGATTGGGAACGACAGCAAAATGGCAGAGAGGGGACAGCGGATGCTGAGTCGTATAGAGTTCAGAGGTCACCAACTTTCTGCAGAGTCAATTGCTACACACCTCCAAACTTCATGTGGCCTTCAGATTAGCTCAAGAACGGTGCATAGAGAGCTTCATAGAATGGGTTTTCACTAGACTCTAGAGCAGTGGAGACGTGTTCTCTGGAGTATGAATCACACTTCTCCGTCTGGCAATCCAATGGACAAGTCTGGGTTTGGCGGTTGCCAGGAGAACAGTACTTATCTGACTGCATTGTGCCAAGTGTAAAGTTTGGTGGAGGGGGGATTATGGTGTGGGGTTGTTTTTCAGGAGTTAGACTCAGCCAAATAGTGAATTAGTGAAAGAACTCTTAATGCTTCAGCAGACCAAAAGGTTTTGGCCAATTTCATGCTCCCAACTTGGTGGGAACGGTTTGGGGATGGCCCCTTCCTGTTCCAACATGACTGCACGCCAGTGCACAAAGCAAGGTCCATAAAGACTTCAATGAGCAAGTTTGGTGTGGAAGGACTTGACTGGCCTGCCCAGAATCCTGACCTTAACCTGATTAGAACACCTTTGGGATGAATTGGAGTGGTCTTCTCGACCACACAAATACGCTTCTGGAAGAAAAAACACACTCCTAAACCTTGTGGAAAGCCTTCCCCGAAGAGTTGAAGCTGTTATAGCTGTGAAGGGTGGACCGACATCATATTAAATACTATGGAGTCAGAATGGGATGTCACTCGATTTCATACGCATGGGAAGGCTGATGAGCGAATACTTTTGGCAATATAATGTATGTCTAGAAGTTTCCAGACATTTGTTCATCCAACATTTCTATGAAAGTTAAAGGTGTTGATAGGGAGCTGGCCCCCAGTTTGCTGTGCTTAAAGCCTCTACTCTTCTGGAAAAGCTTTTCTGTTGATGTTGAGAGCTGATTTCATTCATCCAGAAGAACAGAATCCACAAGGGGTGTCTGAAGTAAGGAGGTGAGCTACGTCCAAAAGAATCCAAAGTGTCTTTCAAAGCAGGGTCAGGAGGCTTATGGACAGTTTCTTTCCTGGTGTTCTAGACAGTTTCTTTCCTGGTGTTATGTACCTTGGAAACTGTACATTTTTGTGAGATATTTTGCGTTATGTATTGACTGACCTTCACTGGCCATACTACCTGGAATATTTAGAATGGAAATATACACTTACCAAGCACTTTATTAGCAATGCCTCCTTGTATTTGTACTCAATGTCCATTTAATAAGCTCCACTTATCATATAAGAGCATTTTGTAGTTCAACAATTACAGACTGTAGTTCATCTGTTGCTTTGCATACTTTCACTCTGTTCTTCAATGGTCAGGACCCCCACAGAGCAGGTATTATTTGGTTGTGGATCATTCTCAGCACTGCAGTGACACTAACTTGATAGTGACTTGTTGATGTGTGTTGCACTGGTATGTGTGGATCAGATATAGCAGTGCTGCTGGAGTTTTTAAACATATCCACTTACTGTCCACTCTATTAGACACTTCTACCTTGTTGGTCCACCTTGTAGATGTAAGATGGCTCATCTACTGCTGCATGGTTTATGTTTGTCATCCTCTAGTCCTTCATCAGCGGCAGCACGACTCGTCTTCAATCTGCCCAAGTTCAGCCACGTCACCCCATTGCTACGCTCCCTTCACTGGCTTCCCGTAGCTGCGCGTATCAGATTTAAAACCCTAATGCTTGCCTACAAATCCAAAAATGGACCAGCCCCTACCTACTTGATGGCAATGGTGAAATCTCGAACTGTACCACGAGCCCTTCGAGCTTCGAGTACAGCTTGGCTTGACCCGCCATCCTTCAAGGTGCACGGAAGACGAGCGTCGAGAATGTTCTCTGTACTGGCACCCAGGTGGTGGAATGAACTCCCACTGGCTGTCCGAACAGTAGAGTCTCTTGCTGTCTTCAAACGTAGACTGAAGACTCATCTCTTTACACAGCACTTAAATGAGTATTGAATTATAAGCTGCACTTATTTTATTGTACTGCACTCTGTATTGTAGTTTATTGTATTATCTTATTGTTATTTTATTGCATTGGATGGCACAGAGTTCTGCGTTCAACTCTATTTCTTTTTCTCTTGGTGTCTGCAGTGACATTTTGTTTCTAGCAGCATCTGCGCTCAGGACTTTCTTTTTCTCTGACCTATTGGTAACTAGCAAAGATACTTTCTCTAGATTGACAAAGCACTTCTTGTAAGTCGCTCTGGATAAGAGCATCTACTAAATGCTGTAAATGTAAATGTAGTCCTTCATCAGTGATCACAGGATGCTACTGGATATTTGGTTGGTGGACTATTCTCAGTCCAGCAGTAACTCTGAGGTGATTAAAACTCCAGCAGCACTGCTTGTACCAGCACAACACATGCTAACACAACACAACCACTTCAGCACTTCACTCACTGCAGTGCTGACAGTAATCCACCACCCAACTCTAATACCTGCTCTGTGGTGGTCCTGTGGGGGTCCTCACCAATGAAGAACATTGTAAAAGTGTCCTAAGAAAGCATGCAGAGAAACAGATGGACTACAGTCTGTAATTGTATAACTACAAAGTGCACCTATTCAGTATATGGAGCTGGTAAAAATGGACAATGGGTGTAAATACAGGGTGTTCTTAATAAAATGCTCAGTGAGTGTATAGCCTATATTTATTATAGGTCTTCCTTCAGTTCTCTGATCTCCTCCTGCGTGCAGTCAGCTACTACATCACTGTTTCTTTGCTATTCCTTTATCCATGGTTTGCTAATGATTTAGTGCAGAAGCAAAGCAAACACTAAACTATACCCTGTACATTTGCCTAGTGTGCCCAGAAATATAGTCAGTGTATTATCCATCCATATTGCGTAGCAATTCTGATACATTTTATTTTAGGGAATGTCTAGTGATTCTGATGAGAACAAGAAGCAAAATGAGAAATGGTGAGATCGAAGAGATGAGAGAAGGGGGAGAATTTCATTCACACTCCACTAAATGTGCTCTTTATGGGCCAAGTCACTGAAATGACAGGCCTCGTCCCTGGAGACAGAAAGTGGACCTCATAACCCCTCGCTCCCTCTCGTTCTTGCTCTCTCTATTTCTTTCGCTCACTCTGTCTTCCTCACTTGTCCTCTTCCTCTAGCCTTTTGCATGGTAAATGTGGAGCAAAGAAGAGCGCAAACAGCTTTGACATTTTTGTCTGTGTGTGCCAAAGAACTCACTCCCTCTCTCGTTCTCCCCTCTTTCCTTTTTTTAATTTCTCTTTCTCTCCGGAGAGGGATTTCCATCCACTTGTTTGTTTGTTTTTTTTTAACGATTCAAAAAAGTGTACATTAAAAATGGATGGAAGCCTTACATTCGAAAAAATGGCGAAATATTTTCACACTTGGGGTGGATGGGGTGGAAAGTTGGTTTATCAGTTAGGGAGAAATGTGAAAATGCTGATGGATACAGATTTCTTTGAATGGGTCATGATGCAACAAGAATGAATCATTTTTTCTGCTCTTTCTGACAGTGACAAACATAGCAGCAGAAAATCATCAGCTGTGTCTCAAACCATGCATGCCATACTAAATTGTATGCCAAAGTGGTGCACCACCAATGATACTGTTACTATTTTGAACATACTGTTTAGTACAGTATGCCTACTGGGACACTAGATCTAGACGAAGTGGAACAACGTGTCCATTCCTCGTTAAGTCCCACTTCCCCCTCCACTTGGCATCTCCAAACTCTTAGGTCTACAGCTGTGTGATGTTATTTTGAAAAATATGTTAGTCAGCTGACAGAAACACTGATTATTGTGCATTTTCCTTTACCAGTTTTTAGAAATTTGTGTCAAATTTAGTGAAATGTTTTCATTAGACAGAAACAGGGATCCTATTGAATGACACTACAGTGTGCACAAGTGTTAGCTTTCTTGTAGCTTTATTCATATTATGTCTTCTTAATTACCGTGTGTTTTAGAGGATCCAATGATATTTGGGGGAAGAATGAACACGGACTGTCAGATGGATTCAGAAATCAAAATTTCTGAACTTACAAAAATCTGTTTGATGTTTGCAAATACACTGTATTGCCAAAAGTATTCACTCGTCTACCTTCACACACATATGAAATTGTGTGAGATCACATTCTTAATCCATAGGGTTTAATATTATTTCGGTCCACCCTTTGCAGCTATAACAGCTTCAACTCTTCTGGGAAGGCTTTCCACAAGGTTTACGAGTGTGTTTATGGGAATTTTTGACCAGGCCTGGCTCGCAGGCTCCTCTCTAATTCATCCTAAAGGTGTTCTATCAGGTTGAGGTCAGGACTCTGTGCAGGCTTACATCCATGTCTTTATGGACCTTGCTTTATGCACTGGTGTGCAGTTATGTTGGAACAGGAAGGGGCTGTCCCCAAACTGTTCCCACAAAGTTGGGAGCATGAAATTCTCTTGGTCTGCTGAAGCATTGAGTTTCTTTCACTGGAACTAAAGGGCTGAGCCCAACTCCTGAAAAACAGCCCCACACCATAATCCCCCCTCCATCAACCTTTACACTTGGCACAATGCGGTCAGATAAGTACCGTTCTCCTGGCAACCGCCAAACCCAGAGTCATCCATTGGATTGCCAGTCAGAGAAGCGTGATTAGTCACTCCAGAGAACACGTCTCCACTGCTTTACACCATTGCATTCCATGCTTTGCATTGCGCTTGGTGATATAAGGCTTGGATGCAGCTGCTCGGCCATGGAAACTCATTCCATGAAGCTCTCTACACTGTGCTTGAGCTAATCTGAAGGCCACATGAAGTTTGGAGGTCTGTAGTGATTGACTGTGCAGAAAGTTGGCGACCTCTGCGCACTATGCGCCTCAGCATCCGCTGACCCCACTCTGTCATTTTACATGACCTAGTAACGAGGAAACTTTGCTCCTGGGCTTGTTGCACAGGTGACGTCCTATCACGGTACCATGCTGGAATTCACTGAGCTTCTGAGAGCGACCCATAATTTCATAAATGTTTGTAGAAGCAGTCTGCAGGCCTGGGTGCTTGGTCTTATACACCTGTGGCCATGGAAGTGATTGGAACGCCTGAATTCAATGATTTGGATGGATGAGTGAATACTTTTGGCAATATAGTGTATATCCCCATGGTATGTAAAACCCTATACAGTTCCTAAGGTCTAAATAAATGCTTTGTGTTTGGTTAGCAATGGCCTGTACTTCCCTCTGTTTTGTAGATGTAGTTTATGATCATGTAAGTAAAACCCCAATTCTAATGAAATTGGGACGTTGTGTAAAACATAAATAAAAACAGAATATGATGATTTGCAGATCCTTTTCAACCTATATTCAATTGAATACACTACAAAGACAAGATATTTAATGTTCAAACTGATAAACTTCAATATTCACTCATTTTGAATTTGATGCCCGCAACACATTCCAAAGAAGTTGGGACAGGGGCACTCTCTAGGGGACATTCGAATGTACACTTTTTCTTTGACAAATACTCATGTTGAATTTTTTGTTTGTTAATTTTTTCTTAATGTGTACAGGACAGGACTTTAGCAAAACCACATTAGACGCAGAGTTTCTAATATGGGCATGACATATGGCTTTGGAAGTCTTTCTAACACCCAGTAAAATGTTGGCTGTTTTCTGGCTCCGTGTTGAGGAGTGTAGATGCTGGAAGGCTTAGAGTTGTGTTATTTAAAGAGTGGGTGTGTAGTGTAGAGATGACGGTGAAGGCGATTGGAGGTTCCAGGTGTTAGAGTGCATTTAATTACCCTCATGGCAGATTAACGAGACAAACTGCGCTACACTCGCACACCGCTTCACACACCCAGGTGGGACTAATTACCTTTCAGCACTAAAGCACCCCCCCCCCCCCCCCCATAATCTCTCAGAAAAGTCTTGTACAGCTCCCTCCTTTTGACATTACGATTGACACAGTCTGCCACAGTCCACACTGCATCACATACTCATGCACACACACACACACACACACACACACACACACACACACACAGAGGGTGTACCACAGACTGTCCTCCGGAACACACACAGCCTTTAATAACATTACTATCTAAAGATTAATTAAACTCTTTCTCTCTGTCTCTCATTGCCCTGTAGGGACAAGCACACAGCCATAACAGATGGCTCAAAACAGAGGCTCATCGTGTTAAGCAGCGTAGCTATTCCATCGCACATCCATCACCATAATAAACTAATTTCTTTGTGTTTGTGTCCCTTTCGGTCATGGCCTTTCTCAGAGGAACGCAAAAGCCTTGACTCATTGCTTAACTTCACAAGCTCTTGCTATTCAAATATTAATTTTTAAACAAGTAGTTTGTTTTCAGATATCCCAAAAGAAAAAATATTTGTCACAAGTGAAAGAAAAATACGTAAGCTTAACCCCTAAATACCATCCTTATTACCTATTAAAGCTTATTATTCAGTACCTACAGGGACTACATTGCAAACAGGTTAACAGTGTGTATTACAACCTGCTGGTGAGCCCTGCCCATTTAAAGGGTTGAATATTGGTTTACTGTACACAGCTGTAGCATAAAAGGTAATCTTGTTTGCTAGGTTGACTCTGCACAGCTTTGTGCTGTTTTTGTTTGAAATGTTTGCATATAGAACTCGTCACAGACACAATATCAGCTACTCTCTTTAAAAAGAAGGTTGTACAAGGGTTCTTTAGTAAAGACACTGGTTCTGTGTAGAACCATGAACATTCAGAGATGTGTTTGCATGCTTAATGTGCTTCTTGAGATTGATGGAGGATGTGTTGTATATGGTTCTATATAGAACCTTTTTGAAAATGGTTCTTACGTTGTTACAAGTTTGACATCTTGGGGGTCATCAGGATGTTTTTTGGCAAATGTGAGTCGAGTTTTTGTATTCTTTGGTCAGCAGTGATTCGTGCCTTACAACTCTCACATGGATATCATTTTTTGCCAGTGTCTTATTGTGGAATTGTTGTTTTTATTGGCCTTCACTGAGGCAAGAGAGGCCTGCAGTTATTTGCATGTTCATCTGGCTTCTCTTGTGACCTCCTGGATGAGTCATTGTCGTGCTCTTGCTGAAATTTTGGTAGGCTGGTCACTCCTGGAAAGGTTCACTACTGTTTCAAGTTTTTTCTATTTGTGTATTATGGCTCTCACTGTGGTTTGCTGAAATCTCAGAGCCTTAGCAATGACTTTGTAACCCTTTCCAGACTAGACTAGGTGGATTTCAATGACTGTTTCATATCTGTATTTGAATCTCTTTAGAACGTGACATCTTTTTTGAGAACTTCCATCCTACTTCATATTGCCAGACAGGTTCTGTTTTAGTGACGCTTAGATTCAACAGGTCTGGCAGTAAGAGTGATGTGGATGGTGAAACTGAACCAGATAGTTATTTGAATTTGGCTCCCTGTTTGATTTAGTAGCTAAAGGGGGCAGTTACTTTTTCACAAAGGGCCAGGTAGGGCTGAAAAGCATTTTTCTTTCATTAAATGAAGTAGTCATTCAAAAACAGTATTTTAGGTTTACTTGGGTTTCTTTGTGGTGTTTGAACCAGATGAGCTTTTCAATCTAAATACATACATACGTTAATCAAACTAATTACGATTAATGAAAAGAAAGATTTTATTTTTACCATAAAGTAAAAGAAAAAACATTAGTGCAATGAAATTCAGATATCGTTGCTATTGGAACAAAACCTGATCTCCCCAAAATGGAAACTTTACAGGTAAAAGAAAAAACTTGATTAACTCAAAATGGAAGTTACTGCAAAGGGTAACTTTATACTATTTCTGTTGGTTCATTCATTGTGAGATTTTAACATAATGCAAAAGGTTTCAAATTATGTAAAAAAAAAAAAAAAGGTTTTTGATCAGTGACGATTTATTTCACTGTTCATTTATTATGACATATGGATTATGCTTTTGATCAATATGTGTGCAAAAACAAAATATTGTTTTAAATTTAGACGCTGTGTTACAACTAACCCTGCCTTGTGGGGAGTTTCTTTGACTGTGAGTAACTAAGTGATGGCAAAACACTTAGGATGACAGGTTATTTTTATGGTAGAAAACAGGATGAATCTGAAACAACAGGTTCAGTTCTACTGCAGCCTGTTTGGCTACATATCCACATTACACTTTACCCTGTTTTAGTTTGTGCCTGACTGTCTCCTTTGAGTACAGTCATTATACATTCTGCATTTGCTAAAATAACATATTCAAGAAGAGACAGGAGGGAAAATATATATATGACTATAAAATGACTAATGACTATAATATATATATATGACTATAAAAATGATTATACTTGATATAGTCAAACTGTATTGTGACATAATTTATCATGTTGGCAACTTATTGTCATATTGCCCACCTCTACCACACAGCTGTATTCGTGGTGCATTCACTCTGTCTCTCTTACAGGTGTTGTCTCTGTCCCAAATGCGTTTATGGGCACACACACTCTGACTGTGATAGAGATGACACGAGTCCTTGTAGAGTGTCTGGCTGCAGGCAGTGCTGCAGGTGACAGGAGCGCTTCTCCAAAACACAACTGTTCCCATCCATCTGGCAGAGCAGGGACAAGGAATGAGGGTCTTCAGCGGCAGTAGAAGGGGAGTGTGTGTGTGCGTGTGTGTGTATGTGTGTTTGAAGGGTAGTTTGTAACACAGATGAAGAAATGCTTTAGTGCGAGTATCCCCCTGGCTTCCTCATGCTTATCTTAAGTTGCTGTTTCTCTAGCCCCTTCAGGCTCCCGTCTGTGGAGTGCTTGACAGAGCAGGTGGTCCAGATAGAGCAGAGCCAGCGTCCCCTCCAGAGGCTCTCAAAACACACACACACACACACACACACACACACACACACACACACACACACTCTCTCTCTCTCTCTCTCTCTCTCTCTCTCTCTCTCTCTCACCCTGTCCAGACACAGTCTTCTAGCTCTCCTTTCCCACTGGCCCTGTGAGACTGGAGTGTAGAGAAAGCTTTGGAGTTTACAGATTGGCTGTAGAGCAGAGCTCTGAGGGGGATTCAGTGTAGGATATACTGCACTGACTGATTCAACATCAGTAGAGACATTCATTCATTCATTCATTCATTCATTCATTCCTCAAGTTTTTTCTTTTTCTTCTTTCTTTCCTTCTTTCTTTCTTTTTTCTCCTCTTTACATACCATTCTGCTGCTCTCCAGACTTTGTTCTTTCTTTCTTTCTCTCTTTCTTTCTTTTTCTTCTTTATATACCATTCTGCTGCTCTGCAGACTACTGCTGTTTTTTCTTTCTTTTTTCTTTCTCTCTTTAATTAATTTCTACCTTCAGACTTCAGACATTCCTTTCTTACTTCATTTCTTTCTTTCTTTCTTTTTCTTTCTTTCATTTTCTTTCTTTCTTTTTCCTCTTTATATACCATTCTGCTGCTCTCCAGACTCTTTATCTGTCTTTTTTTCTTTATTTTTATTTCTCTAATTAATTTATTCCTACCTTCAGACATCAGACATTTCTTCCTTACTTCAATAATTTCTTTCTGTCTTTCTTCCTTCTTTTTCCTCTTTATATACCATTCTGCTGCTCTCCAGACTCTTCATCTATCTCTTTCTTTCTCTTTCTTTCTCTCTTTAATTAATTTCTTCCTACCTTCAGACTTCAGGCGTTTCTTCCTTACTTCATTAATTTCTTTCTTTTTCCGCTTCATATTATCGTTCTGCTGCTCTCCAGACTCTTTCTTTCTTTCGTTTTCCTCGTTATATACCACCCTGCTGCTCTCCAGACTCTTTCTCTTTTTCTTTCTTTTTCTTTTTCCTCGTTATATACCGTTCTGCTGCTCTCCAGACTCTTTCATTCTTTCATTTTCCTCTTCATATACCATTCTGCTGCTCTCCAGACTCTTTCTTTCTTTCGTTTTCCTCGTTATATACCACCCTGCTGCTCTCCAGACTCTTTCTCTTTTTCTTTCTTTTTCTTTTTCCTCGTTATATACCACCCTGCTGCTCTCCAGACTCTTTCTCTTTTTCTTTCTTTTTCTTTTTCCTCGTTATATACCACCCTGCTGCTCTCCAGACTCTTTCTCTTTTTCTTTCTTTTTCTTTTTCCTCGTTATATACCACCCTGCTGCTCTCCAGACTCTTTCTCTTTTTCTTTCTTTTTCTTTTTCCTCGTTATATACCACCCTGCTGCTCTCCAGACTCTTTCTCTTTTTCTTTCTTTTTCTTTTTCCTCGTTATATACCACCCTGCTGCTCTCCAGACTCTTTCTCTTTTTCTTTCTTTTTCTTTTTCCTCGTTATATACCACCCTGCTGCTCTCCAGACTCTTTCTCTTTTTCTTTCTTTTTCTTTTTCCTCGTTATATACCACCCTGCTGCTCTCCAGACTCTTTCTCTTTTTCTTTCTTTTTCTTTTTCCTCATTATATACCACCCTGCTGCTCTCCAGACTCTTTCTCTTTTTCTTTCTTTTTCTTTTTCCTCGTTATATACCGTTCTGCTGCTCTCCAGACTCTTTCTCTTTTTCTTTCTTTTTCTTTTTCCTCGTTATATACCGTTCTGCTGCTCTCCAGACTCTTTCTCTTTTTCTTTCTTTTTCTTTTTCCTCGTTATATACCGTTCTGCTGCTCTCCAGACTCTTTCTCTTTTTCTTTCTTTTTCTTTTTCCTCATTATATACCACCCTGCTGCTCTCCAGACTCTTTCTCTTTTTCTTTCTTTTTCTTTTTCCTCATTATATACCACCCTGCTGCTCTCCAGACTCTTTCTCTTTTTCTTTCTTTTTCTTTTTCCTCGTTATATACCACCCTGCTGCTCTCCAGACTCTTTCTCTTTTTCTTTCTTTTTCTTTTTCCTCGTTATATACCACCCTGCTGCTCTCCAGACTCTTTATCTGTCTTTGTTTCTTTTTCTTTTTTCTTTCTCTCTTTAATTAATTCCTTCCTATGTTCAGACTTCAGACAGTTCTTCCTTACTTCATTAATTTCTTTCTTTCTTTCTTTCTTCACCTCACCTCACCTCAGATACTGTTCTGTTTCTCTCCAGACTCTGTTCTTGCTTCTTCATTGTAGATGCAGTGAGTGAATGTTTGTTCATCTCACTAAATGCAGGGCCCGTTTTTTGTTGTAATGCTCTCTCCTTGTCTCAAGAGCAGGAAGCCTAGACAAAAGGATAATAGAGAATGAGACGGACAGAAAAAGAGGGCAGAAAAAACTCAGGTTGCATGCTAAAGAGTTATCTGAATGAGGAATGCAATGAAAGGGGCCCGTTATTCTCACAGGCGTTCTTTCTGACCTAGGATTTTGTTCCTGAACAGTGCTTGAATCCATATGAGCTCCCATGTGATTGAATTCGTCTTGGTTTTCAAAGGAAACAAGTTCAAGAATTTGGGATTTGAAAGGTGCTGTAATTGGGGTAGTGCTGTTACTATTACTATGCATTTTCATCCTCTCTCTTTCCCTGTTAGCTGATGTGTGGCTGAAGTTTGACTTCATAAGATAAAGGAGGATAATGCTTTATTCATGAAAATAGTGACTCCATAGCAACATGGAAATGCTCTCTCCAATCCACCCACTCACATTAATCATCTCTCTCTCCACCACTGTGGGCTAACCAGGTACTTTGTCCTGTGTGTGTAAGATATGTATTTGGAAATGAATCCTGTGCTAAAAGAGTGCAGCTAACCCTTAGAAGTGTTATAATAATCTATTTTAAATATGTGTAATTACATAATAATTACATTGTTAGTCTTAGTTTTTTAGTTATTTTCACCTTTCAGGTAAATGATTTCCCTGCTCAGGTACATCTGATTCAACTCGTCATTAATTGGTAGGTTTAGTAGGTAAACATTTTATTAGATTCAAATCATCATAAAGTCTCCTACCTGTGAACACAAATGTGGTGTTGAGTTATAGCACATTTGTGTTTTCAGCTTTTTCAGTATCTTAAAGCAATTAAATAGAAATTGTGCACTTTTAAACTCTTTGAGAACACTGTTGGTTCCAAAACGCACTTTGTCATATTCTTCATAACTTTCATATTTCACATTCAAAAGGTGGATGTCATGAGCTGTAATTGTCTGCTTTCCAGTCAAATACATGGGTAATGTAATTTTAAACCCTTATAAGAAAAGAAGCTGAACTCATTTTTTTGTCTACTGAAAGTCGACCCCTTTTTCCACAAATCTGGCAGATTGTGTCTCTTCAGTGATCTGTGCTGTAAAAATTAATATCTTCATTGCAGATATTTTGATTTGATTTATCTCCGCTTCTTTCAGTGACAAATGAGAAATAATTGGAATTAAATTACAAAATGCTTGTATTATGACCAGTGATAACTTCTAATGGGATAAACTAATAGAGGAGCTGCTGAATTTCCAGGCACCATGGATTAACATGAGGAGTGTCTTTGGTTGGCACAGCCAGTTGGAGAAGGTGAGAGAGTTCAGAAGGCCGTGGAGACTCTGAGGTCTGGCAGATCTCCAGCAAAATGACCTTGCCTCAGTCCACACATCTCTGTCTCCCTCTCCCTCTGCCCTCTCACTCTCCCATGGAGCTTTGTGGCACATTTGGCATTCCATCAATATGAATTCTGATGCATGACCTGGCAACCCAAACGAACACAGACAGACCATGGCCCAGATGTTTCTGAGACTCCATGTAAGACAGAGTGTACGTGTGTGTTGGTCAGGGTGTGAAGGAGCAGTGGCCTTCAGAATTGGCTTTTTGGAGCAGATTCAAAGATGGTGTAAGTAAGACTCTTTCAAAGCCCCTATTAAGAGCACTTGTTTAACATTTTGCTGTAAAGGGCAAGCACTGGCTGTTTGCACTTCTTTAATCTACCTCCCATATGTCCCAGTGTAAACACAGCTATGTTAACTTAAGCTATATTTAATTACAGTGCGGTCTGTAAGTAATTGGCCACTGATGCCGTTTTTCTTTTTTTCTCTGTATTCCAGCACATTGGATTTGAATTGATTGAGGATAGTATGGGGGGATAGAAAGCAACTGCTCATGACCCAAAGCTCATCACTTCATCTGTGAAGCAAACGGGCATGTCCATGTATGGATGCCTTTGTTGATGTGAGTACCAACAGAAGCAGCAGGGTCAGTTTGAAGTCTATGGGAGCATCTTAATGGTTGAAAGTACAGTTGGGCATCTTTTGTGGACAAGTTATTAGAAAATCAGAAATGATTAGTCAGTTTATATTGTGGTTTATTCATACGTTTCCTAACAAAAAAGCTTTTGTTATAAAAAAAAGTACAAACAGTAGACTACATGAAACACATTGTTTTTCAAGCTAACTCACTTTAAAACACTTATACAACAAGCCTTTCAGAGCGAGATGCAGTGACTAGATTGAAAAAAGTGCACCCTGTCTCACAAAATCTAAGGTTTTAGTTGAAGCTGCACAGAATTTCTTTCATGCTGGGTTTATTTTTTTTGTAGCTTGTTTGTGATCGGTCAGTTTGCAGGCCTATTCAATGACTCCTCGTGTCAAAGTCAGTTATTCTTGATCACATTACAGCGTAAAACTCTGCCTATAGCAATGGTAACTTAGCAACACTGCGACACCACAGGTTCAGTTTGTGTTCTGAGAGATTATTTCAATTAAAGTTCACAAGTTAACTAGGTTGTTATGTAACAGTCTACTCGTGTCCATCCCTAGTTCACTTCCAGCCTAATGCTTCAGAACTCTGTGAATGATGTCTCAACGTGCAGGACGATGAAACAAAACAAAGAACTGTGGACTTTAAGACTAAACAAAAATCTAAAATGAATAAGCACTTATAAACGACTGCATTACAGGTCTGCCAGAGAATCGTCATGGAGGATACCCAGCACCAGCTAATGTGTGTGGGTCACAGATGTCAGGGAGTCATTGACTGCACAGGATTTTCAACCAGAACTAAATGTCAATTTTATTTAATTATTGTTAATTTGGCCAATTTCGCATGCTTCCCAGAAATGGACTACATCAAAAACCTGATACAGATGTAATTATGACTGAAGCTGACATTGTACACTTTAATATAGTGATTACTTCATTTCAAATGCATTGTGCTGAAGTACAACCACTGTCCAATTAGCAGATTGCACAGTATTGCTGCAGTGAAGAATAGTACCACAAATTTTTAAAGGGCTCATCCTACATTATCCTTTTACATGTTTCTCTTTGAGATCCACAGATGTTTGTTTGGGTTTATGTACCAAGAATGATCATAATTCATTATTATTTTTCCAGCCTATTTTTCTAGCCCTGAAAATTTAACAAGTTGTTTGTTACTTTAAAACTGATGTATGTAAATGACTTCAGCTCTGGTTGGTGACTTCGGCTCTGGTTGCCTTTATCAAAAAGTAGTCTGGGCTGAATCACTCATTGTAACTTCAATGTGAACAGGCGGGGCTACATTATTGCAGGCTGGATGGGTGGATGAATACAAGTTTGCTGGTTTCTGAGACGTCACAGAAATAGTTAACTCTCAAAATGGGCTGTTTTTGCAGCTGTATATGTATATTGTATATTCTGTATATTGACTGTATGGATTTGAATCTTTAGAAACTTTAGTAACTTTTTTTACTACATCAAACTTAGATAAATATAAGATAAAAAATAGATAAATATAAGCTATGGAATGGGCCCTTTAAACAGTAAAGTATGTATTCACAACATAAAACATAATCCACCATGAGCAGCTCAGTGATGTAGCAGCATCTTCCTTTTGCTGTGGCTGGCTTAATTTCACATGCATATTAATATGCAGAATGTCTGTGTTTGATAGCATTGTTTTTCCCCCCTAAAACTGAACACTGCACAATTGGCTATGCCTGTCTTTGCCACTTGGGGGCCCATGCGAAATGGCCACTATTAGCCCAATTGGCTCTTAATGAGCTAAGGTGGTTTGTGCTGAAGTTGATTGTGTTAATTAAGCTATACTGCTTAATCTGTTTCATTTATTTTAAGCACTTTCCCCCCGTATATCCACTAGTGGCCCATCCTGAGATGTTAAGGGTGTGTATGCGTTAACCAGAAAGCACACTAGAGAATATGCATGGTTGTAAAAGCCGTCTAAATCCTTTAAAATTACACCAGCGGCCTCTAACCGGAGATTCTGTGTCTGACTTCAAGTGGTAGAAGTCAGCCTAGCATTCACCTTAGGGCAAACACTTATCTAACGCAGGGATCACTCTATCCAGGAAAAAAAGCCCTGCCAGAGGAGGAGCAGAAGGCAGCCAGTGGAATAGATTTAACTCTTTAATTAGGCTTTACGCATATGAAGCCCTGCCTTATCCGTGCAAGCCCCAGGCAATTCATCTTAATTTCTCTTCACTACACTTTTATTAGCATATCATAACTGAATATAAAGCAGCTAAAAACTCTGATCTGATATCACCGCATTTTCCAGCGCCCGGAGGTCTTTCCTTTTTAACTTCAGAACTCTCTCCAGGACAAGTACACACACAGGGATACACATGCACAAGTACACATGGACTAAAACACTTGAGTAAGTATTTGTAGGGGTGAAAAAAGAGTCAGGAGGGGTTGTGTAAGCTTTCCCGCTATGAATATTACAGTATGAAGGAGGTTTAATGACGGAGGGAACAGTGTTCTGTGTGAGATTTGACTGAATATATGCCTGGTCTATTTCTTTAGAGTCTTTGATATAGATAGGACTGCATAATATATCATCCGTTAATCTATTATCGCGATACTACTCTTTGCAGTACTCATATCAAAGAATGACATGTTGGCCCATTTACTACGCAGTGTTTTGACAGTGTGATCTGAATGCCTTGACCAATCACTTCTGAGTTGAAGAAGAGTGTTTCTCTGGCTGTTTTGCTAATGTATTTGTCATTATATTAATATAATCCAACAAAACTAAATAATTTTACTTATTGTTTGCATATGCATTCGTAATAGATAGCACAAAGGAGAGGCATTGAAATGAAAGAGCATGAAAGATGCACTTGCAGTAGCCAGGCAACACCTCAGAACATGCCAATTAAATCTGAGGTAATGCTTTGTGCTCCTTAGCACAAGCGATCTGCTATGGAAAGCAGGAATGTTTATAGTTCTGTATTTTTAAGAAAGGTACAGCTATTGCTTATTTCTGTGTAAAGTAAACCTGTTGACTTTAGCTTGATTCATCATTTCATCTTACTATTAAGACTTTTTTGATTCCTCTCCCTTGGCCACCACCTTAATTCACAGTTACATCCTGGGTTGGGTTGTAACAGAATACATGTAACAGCATAAAGAATCCAGGATACCAAAAAGTTAACTATAATTCCTTAGTTAAAAGTGCTTTAATAAGATTACAGGGACATATAGGGTGATTACTTGCACGATTACATTAGGACAATTTCCCTTTGGGGATCTTTCTGTCTGTTATCACTGATGCACCAAACTTGTTTTTTTTCCCATGGCAGAAAGTGACAATTGTGTTCGTTCTTGGTCAGTCTTTGTCTCAGTGTTAGGTAGTAACATCCTAGCTGACCAGATGGTTGGATTCCAGCACATACAGCTTTTAAACATCAGTAAGATGTGTTTGTCCCCTGCTTTGTCACATATGGAGCTACATCTTTCAAATTAGCTCAGACTGGACTACAGACATCTGAGCTTGTGAGGCTTTTGCTTTTCCAAAATGGAAAGCAGCTGGCCAAATGGCGCCCTTTGCCTTTCCGTGTGGAGTATTTGTCACTTAACGACATTCTGTTTGTTTATTTTATAGTACAAACGGTACAACAAAAGTAAGAATTTGTATCAACATGCCTTTTTCCCACTTTATACAAATAAAAGCTACTGCCAAAGCAAATGCTATTACAATGGCAATGTTTATGTTTTTGTATGGGTTCACATGACCATCAATGAAGCATGAAACATCACTTTCCTTTTTTTCTTTTCAATGGCAATGTGTAAACACATATTGCTTTGCTCCAATCTAGCTATCTACTCACTCTATAATACAGTGAGCTAGGCAAAGAAAGTTAACCATGGCAGAGAAAGTTCAGTTTAAATAACGACGTGGCGGCAGCAGACTTTGTTCAGCCGTTTGCCTTGGACATCAACAGCTAGTGCTGTTCAAGACAGGACCCTGTTTAATTGGCCTTAACTTGCCAAGGTGTGCTGCGTGTGGTATATGCAAGGTGAGCAGTTCTGTCTCATTGTGGAGGCCACAATTAAGGCCAGTTGGCTAGTTGGTGGTTGTCAACGCTCCTTGCATACTTTTGGCCATTATATGTAATCTATATCATTTTGTTCCCTAAAACAGTGCAGCGTTAATGTTTGCCTTGTTTAAAGCCATCTTATATAATTGTGTATTATTGCTTTACTAGACCCAGTGTTGTGCTGTCTTTTTGAGGCTTGCTTTCACATTGAATAACTTTGTACAATTCATGAAATGAGATTTTGGCTGAGAATGGATATTCTTTTGTCTCATGTAGCTATTGGTTCCAGCTCTGAAACAGCAGTCTGGGTGTGTTGCATATCCATGTGCAGAAACACCTGTAAACAAAGAGTCATTCTCCCTATAGAAGGATTTTAGCCATACAGGCTAAAGCCTTCACACACAGTTTGGATATCACCAATGTTCTCCATTTTTCAGGAAAATCCGTTCTCTGGAACAGCTTTCACAGTCGACGACACATACTGAACTTTCAGGACGAACGGCGCCAGCTCCAGAGAAAAACGAAAACATGAAAATACCCTTTGTAACATCAGAAACACCAAGTTGGCAATTGGCCGATGGCAATACAGTATATCCAGTATTTTTTACGTACATATCTACTGGTGCTAGAAATGCCGACATTTTGGTACAGAAGCCAAAAGTAAAACTTCTGCCTCTATTGAAGTACAATAAATATATCACTTTAACAATATCAACAAGATCAAAGATTTTCTGACTAAAGCAGACCTGCATAAACTCATCCATGCCTCTATTTCTAGTAGGATTGATTACTGTAATGATCTCCTAACTGGACTCCTGAAAAAGACACAGATTCAGATGGTGCAAAATGCAGCTGCCAGAGTCTGGCAGAGTCTACTAGGAGTAAAAGAGGAGAACGTGTCACTGCATTCTTAAATCCTTATACTGGCTACCAGTCTGTTCCAGAAAGTGACATTGTGTTTCATGGGAGTTTTATAAAACAAATAAGCTGCTCAAAGCCGTGAACACTGATTTTACTAGTGTTTATACAGTAAACACATATTTAGGTGCAGAACAGAATATTAGACCTGTGTGGTGAATGCACACTCTTAGTAACATGACTTGGTAACTAATGCTTTGGTTTTGAGGTGAGTGAAAATGGTCAAACGAGTCCTGGGCCCCCCACAGCGCTTTTGAAACGTCATTGACAGCTATCTAATCACTTCACATTTGTGCTAGGCTCCTGCATCGGGGTGATGTACAGACTGCTATGTCCTGCTTGCTATTAGCAGCAACTGTAGGGGATCCACTCAGTAGGGAGGTTCCTATATTTCCTTCCTGATCCTAACTGCAGTGTGGCTTGTGGGTGGTGATTGGGACATTGTATGAGGAACTCATGCTGGCTTGAGCCTGGTTCACAACAGCAGGGAACCAGGTGAGGTATCAAAGCCCACGCACTAAATAAGATGTTTTTGGCTATAATTAGAGCCAACAGCTTACGTGGAGAGGCATATGAGAGGGACTGTGGGACCCTCCTGATAGCTGGCCACAGACAACACTAGAGGCTTGGAATCAGGATAAGTACAATGCACAGTCCTATTCCAGTCGCCACTTTGGGCTTAGAGGAGAAAGTGCTCTGAATGTTTGAAATAGCTGTCAAACATGATCAATGCAGGCAAACTCAGCGCTGTCATATTTTGTAATCAGATATGTTTTAAAAACTTGTTTGAGTATGTGTACTTTTCTTGGATAAGAGCCAAGTGACTTTTTGAGGAAGCTACTAAATTAGAAAACTAATTCGTAGTGACAGTTGTCTTGTTTATGATGGTGCATTGCTGAGAGTTGTTACTATGCAAGAGATGCTACTGCTGCCATCATGAAAATAACACTAGTACATTTGCAATTATACCTTAATGTTAATGGCATACATCTTCAATATACTAGCTCAAATGATCCTAATAAAAAGGACTCATATTTATTCTGCTGTATTGAGAAAACCTGCCCCCCTAATGTTTTAGATCCACTTCAGTCATCTCTCTTATTTATAATCTGAAAATTAGATCTTATAGGTTCATAGAACGCTATGAACTTTGTTTGTTAATGTAACAATATTAATTATTCAAAGACGTTCATCATGTAATGTTCACACAATGTGAGGATCAGCTGCTATTTTTAAATTGTATGAAAAATAACAGTTGTGATGTTTTCATGTGACTGTAATGAGAAGGTTTAAGCATATACCTGTAGAGGGAGTGTGTGAGCATGTGTGTATAACGTGCTTGGTTTATGTACCTTGTGTGTGCATGTGTCCTAGCAGCAGTAGGCCGCTGATTGCTGATTCCAGTCACAGTGCCTCCTCCTCCTCCTCCTCCTCCTCCTCCTCCTCCTCCGTCTCCTCCTCCTCCGTCTGCCGGCAGTAGATTCTCTGCTTTTCATGCCTGCTGCCTCTCATTGCCTGGCCACTGGCAGCTATGCAAGGCTCTATCATTAGCACACAAAGTATGATTGATGGGCTAGACTGCAGAGCCACCAGGCAGAGAGAGAGACATATTCACTCTCTGCCCCCTCACACCCTTATTATAGCCCACTGAGGAGTATTTACCACATTTGATACAACATGTGTGTTGCAGAGGTGGTATGTAGGGGGGGTGTATGTGTGTGTTTATGGGTGTATTGCACAGGCTGTGTGGTTATAGTGTGGCTGTGAGTGTTTTTGGCTTCAGCAGTAAAACACCTTTCATTGGTGTGCATGTAGCAGTAACATCATTACATATATGTAATGAGAGCTCTCAATTAAAACATTAATAATGTAGTAAAATCATTAACTTGATCACTGTTTTCTGAGTTGACCGTTCAAAAACATCTGTAGAAGTCCTGGCTGAAGCCCGGCTGCTCACGCTCTGTGTGTCGCTCTGATAGAATCTGCCACTCTACCTCTCATTCTAATACGGCATTTAACTAGCTTTTAAGGCAATATCTTCTACAGCTTTATCAGAGTACTCTGGACAGGGATTGTGGCAGACCTTTGGACAAATCAACGAGCAGCAGCAGTGTAACAAAAATGCATGAGCTGTATGAACAAGAGCAATTGTGGAGGAATATATCACTGAATTAAAGTATATTATGATAATATTGATTGTCTATTATACAGAGTGGGCCATTTATATGGATACACCTAAACAAAATGGGAATGGTTGGTGATATTATCTTCCTGTTTGTGGCACATTAGTATTTGGGAGGGGGAAAACTTTTCCAGATGGGTGGTGACCATGGCGGCCATTTTGAAGTCGGCCATTTTGGATCCAAGTTTAGTTTTTCCAATGGGAAGAGGGTCGTGTGACACATCAAACGTATTGAGAATTTCACAAGAAAAACAATGGTTTGCTTGGTTTTAACGTAACTTTATTCTTTCATGAGTTATGTACAAGTTTCTGACCACTTATAAAATGTGTTCAAAGTGCTGCCCACTGTGTTGGATTGTCAATGCAACCCTCTTCTCCCACTCTCCACACACTGATAGCAACACCGCAGAAGAAATGCTAGCACAGGCTTCCAGTATCCGTAGTACACTAATGTGCCACAAACAGGAAGTTAATATCACCAACCATTCCCATTTTATTTGGGTGTATCCATATAAATGGCCCACCCTGTACAATCAGTCATATTATGCATGTTGATATGATTATATATGCTATGGTTGATTATTATGGTTATATGTGGTACAGTCATATGCAAAAGTTTGAATGCCTTTCATCAAATTACATATTTTGGTAAAACTGTTTCTTTTTTACCATTAAACGTATTTTGCTTTCTCTAGGTACTGTGATTATTTTATCTGTCTTTGTTGGCAGCTTATGTTCCATGTGATTAGCGGTCATAATGTGCATGTACATGAGAATTAATCACAGCCTGAGTATCTCACCTTGGATTAACAAAGTTGCTCACAGCTGTTGTAAAATGATTTTACTGTATCAGTCGTAGTGACGTTTTGTGAAATTGAAATGTAATCCAATAGCCCAAGTCAAACCTGCTCTGTTCAACAGACCCCAGATCAGTCACTACTTCTGGTCAGACTACAAGACAAAACACATGGCATAATGTTTGCTCCAGAAAAACCATACCTTTGTCTTGTGCTTAAGCTTTTCCTCTGCTCATCATCTCTTTTTCTTCTTGGGTTTTCAGCTCAGTGTACACTTTTTTAAGATGTAATTATCATTTGCACTTTTCCTCTCACTTAAGCATCTTGGACTACATTGTACAGTACAGTAATAACCTAGAAGTTGTTAGGGGGTCGCTTGATGGCTGCTTTATAGATAGATCTGGAACTGTGTGTGTGTGTGTGTTTATGTATGTGTTTTGCTTGAGTTTGTGGTTTTGGTTTTGAATGGACTACATGGCTATAAACTGTGTGTCTGGGTGTGTTGTCAGGCATCAGCAGTAAAATGCCCTTTCTGCTTGGACACGTCCAAATACAGTATGAGCGCTGACTCGTAGATGAATTCAGAGCCAGCCGTAACAGGTTGTCAGACATGCTAAAGCTGTGGAGAATTTTCCTGAGGCGTGCTCAAAGTGGCCCAGGAAGAAAACAGCAGGCTGAAATAAAAACCACTGTGAATGGCGATCTCCCTGTGAGTTAAAGAGGACGCTCATGCGCTCTGACGTGCGGCTGGTTCTTTTTGACAGGCTTCCTTTGGTTCGTTTTCACCCCGGCCCGCCGTGCAGACAGTCGACGTGTTGTGGGATGACTCTGAGGCTGCGGAGAAAGGGGGAGGGGGAGAGAAGGAGAGAGGGAGGAGTGTGTCAGATGCTCCTATTAGGCCCAGCATGCCTTTACACTGTAATGCAAAAATATGTCTACATGGAGGAACACATTATTTCTAACCTCTGCCAGAGAGCATATCCATTTTCTTTTTAAATTAAAAATGTCGGGCCAAGAGAGGAGACTTGCCATGGAGCATTACTATCAGATCAGCCCGCCATAGTGTGCCCCTCAGGGGGTGAGAGAGAAAGAGAGATTGAGAATGAAAAAGGCGAGGGGTATGTAATGGTGAGGAGACTGAGAGATGAATTGGAAGACAGTAAGGTGAAGCCTAAAAGAACAGAGTAAATGAAAAAGAGAGAAAAAGGATTGAAAATAGAGAGATCATAGAAGGGAAGGATGAGGGATGGTGGAAAAAGAGATCAGTAGCAGGTGAAAAGCAAACATAGAGGGGAGGGGGGTCATGAGAGAGTATGAAGTGTCATTCTGCCTCTCTGTATCTCTCTCTCACTCTTACACTCACGCACACACATACACACACTTTCTGAATAGATGAATGTAGGATTGATGGGCTATACAGTAGAGACCCTCATGTCATGTGTTATGGATGGGGGAAATATGGTGATGCACTTTCTGCTATTCATATCAGGTTTGTAGCCATCATTTCCAAGGGCAACCTAGCATGCTACATAATCCCATTGGCCTCTGTGCTGTGTACATACGCTGTGTTGGCTTCATATTAAATACATCCCCACTGTGGTTAGATATCCCCATCCCACATTGATACATTTCTCATTCTGCTCAGCATGTTTAACATAGAATCAGTACTGAAATCAAGGAGTTTGTAAATAGTTCAACATCGAATCAATGCCACCTTACCCCCTCTCTCTCTCTCTCTCTCTCTCTCTCTCTCTCTCTCTCTCTCTCTTGTTAGCAGTTGCTGGAAAGGGTAATGAAAGCAGTGGACCACTGTGAGAACATCATGAACATTTCATGTTCATTCTCCCTCGTTACTCCCCTCATAGTCCATAAGCCACAACTGGGAGAAAATAAACTGTCAGTTAGTGAACGTGGCTGGCCTAGCAAAGCTACAGTTGGGCAGTATATCATCAGTACTAGTTTTTATTCGTCATTTAGAAGTAAATAAAGTAATGCAGAGTGGTTTGATATGAAAGGGTTAATTGTAGAGAAACGTATTGATTTGGATTTCGTTACAGTGGTGATGATAGGAACCAGAAGTCTCAATGTCTACAATACAAAAAAAGGCCATTTTGTTTACTATCAAAAATTACTAGTAAACCTACACATCTTTTGAGGTTTTTATATGCAACATTGATGGTAAAATAGTTGTAAACCTGACTGGACTGCACTGTCTTACAAAGCTCTGCATCTACTCACTCTACCATAAATGCAATATATATGCATTTTATGCAATATAAATGCAAAAATAAATCTAATCTCAAAACTATTTTATTAGAGTGACTAATACAGTAAATTCATAACTTACTTACTGATACATGTAATATACTTACTTACATACATGTAATACGTTTGTGAAGGACCTTTAAGAGACATTAAACTTTTCACAGTTTTGGTTCTAATCACCACTGTGAACAATACTGACTGTTTCTTTAGAATGAAGCATTTCACATCAAACTACTCATCAAACCACTTTTAATGTCACACTGTTTGTTTTAGTGGATGCCAAATAACGAGAATTATATCCATGATGTAATTCTGTTCATAAAATACTGGCCTCTGTATTGTCAAACACAGGAACTTATAGTAAGGCTGTAGTCGAGACATCTTTGTGAAGTCCAAGTCTATGATTGGTCAAGACCACCTTCAAAACCAGAGATTTCAAATTAAAACAAGACTGCCTGAAGTCTTTAACTTCTTTTAGTTCAGATTTCTTGGTATTTTCAAATTCTTTGGGGGAGTCATTTAAAGTGAGCTATACCTGTACAGATTTATGCAGGCAACAAAATTAACATTTACAATTCTAGATTTGTTATTTAGCTATGCTGTTTTAAATGTTTTATAGTCATGTAATTACATTTAATCAGATGTGGAGAAGTGTTCTCAGTTTAACCAACTATCCAAGACAGATAATTGTCTGCAATGTATGTCATTTGCTGAGTGCTTCGGGTTGTTTTGAAAGAGTAGTTCAACATTAAAAACTTAAACTTAAAAACTCTAAAGTTGTCTTTTCTGTTTGGTTAATGTTTAGAATACAGTGCAAGGTTTCCTTTGGGTCAATCCAAGAGAAGAAATTAGAAAAAATCTAACGATACACTGATATATGTAACGAGCCCCTCTTGCTATCCCTCATAGCGGTGCTCTTAGCCTCTGATTAGATGGGACATACATTGCAGTAGCATTTTGTCACAGTAAGTGTTGAGTGAGCTGCTTGTGACAGAGATTTGATGGAGCTAGAAGTCCTCTGGGGCACTTTTTATAGGCCTGGCTCTACTGTTATATGCACACAGACATGGTTCTTCTCCTGTATGAAATGAGCAGGGATATTGCTAAGTGGGCTAAGAGCACTTATTCTTGTGGTGTATATGTGTACTCTATGTATACACATGTGCACTCGCACATCCTGAGCTGTAGCACCTGAGACGTAAAAGAGATTGTTTTGCTATGGGATAGCTGCACTTTCAGCTAATAGAGCTCATCTCCATTGAGCATCTCCAAACAGTGCTCTTAAGTGCTCTGTTTGTGATCACACCGCTGTGTGTGTGTGCGGAGGGAACAATAAGAAGTATAATCATAATATTTGGACTCGTTTTTTTCTGAAAAGCTTGGGCTAGTCCCTTCGGAGAAAGAGCAAAGGAGCATTAGCAAGCGGTTTTATGCTAAACAGTGTTCACAGCAGGCAAGGCACTGTAATGAGCAACTCTGTGATCTAGCAGGAATGTTTTAACTTTAAACACTGCTGGTACTGTCTGTGTAAGTGAAATAGAGATGTCTTCAACTGACGTGTAAAGTGTGAACAGTGGGTAACGTTTGGTTCCCATTGCTGGCTAATGAGTAGCTGTGAATGGGGGCCTATCTCGGTACCTGCAGGGAGACTGGGCTACTTACTGCTGGAGAAGCATCACATGTACTGGCTGGAGGATACAGACTGCCTCCCTGCAGTGAAACCAAGGTTATACAGACCTTTGGGTGTGTGTTGATATAAGGGGAGGGATGGTGGAGAGAACTGGTGAAATTTGACTCATTTTGAGGTAAGGCAGGAAGAAAATGATTGTATTTTATGCTATGAGAATGTATAATGTAGCAGAGTCACCTTCACAGGGGGCCCAAACTGCCAAAATTGGTGTACAATCTGCTTCTAGCTGCCCACATGCAATTATACCACCCATTTCTCTTTCTCTCTTTTTCTTTCTCTGTCTCTCTATCTCTTTGCTAAAATTTCTACTCTAAAGTAGTCCTGACGTGTTACCCCCTGCTTTACAGCTATTTCATCAGGCACTCGTAATGGAAATGACCTCATTTCACATTAGTTGGATTTTTTTTTTTTGTTCGTTATGTGCGTTAGACTTCACACGCAGCTCAATTATACATGCTTTGAACATGGTCTTCACACCACACACTGTGCTGGATCTCTCAGGGGAGAAATGAAGCGATACATGGCCGATGTCTGCCTGAAGGTTAACCACAGTATAGCAGATTCATACAATTCATAGATCTGCTAGCATTTCCTCAGGAACACACCCGTAGCATCATTGTGTTCAATTATTCATGTACACCTTTTCTGTGATGTTTGTTAGGGCAGGCTTTTTTAATGTTAAGAGAGTATGTAACAAATGTTTGAGTGTAAAATTATGCATAAAATATCACTGTGGCATTATGTGGCTTGCTTTGGAAGGCTTATGAATTCATACTTCTAAGGCATGTGATGATCATTTTGCAAACAATCCATGTACAAGCAGCTTAATTTTTTTTTGTTTTTGTTTTTTTTTTGCTTTTTCCCCTGGTGTCTCATTCCAGAACTTAGGTTTTATTGTGGTTTTTAGCCATAGTAGCTTTAATGATGTTTCAATATTGCACACACTGAAGACATTTACAGAGCTAAGCTGCTGTTAAATATGGGCTCTGGATTCCAGACGTATTAACGGGTTATCGTTTGATGGTTGCAGCTTTAAATGCAAGCTGATGATGGACATATCTATAAAGGCATGCTGGTGGTAATATAAGCTCCCTCTCTCTCTCTCCCTCTCTCTCCCTCTCTCTATCCCGCCTCTAAACCCAGTCAAATCTCCGAGAGGCTCATTGTCAGTGCAAGCGTGGAAATTGAAAATGAATCTAAAAGTGTCTGAAAGAGCCAGTTGATTGATCCCAATCAAAAGCGGCCCCTCTAATGATTAGCAGCTTGCTGCAAGGCAAAGGTTAAATGTTCCACAACTAGGAGTGATAAAGTGTCCTTTAAGCTCACCAATTATCCACACTTGGCGCTCCATAAAATATTTAACCATCTGTTATTGACTTCAGATTAGGAACTAAATGCAGTTTTCTTTCAGAGGGCAGACTTTCCACACATCTATATATTACTTGTATTTTTTGTTAAAGAAAGTGTGGTGGTCTTTGAATTTTTGGGTTTTTTTCTGGAAGTGGAATGAGAATTGAGTTACAGCATAGTTGTAAACTCTTAATAACCTTGTCTTATCCAGTTTGACTTTATGACCTAATGGGCTCATGACCCATAGGGCTGCCCTGATGGCTTTACAGAGATTTACAGCCAGATTACAGATTTTTCTGTCTCTAACAGAGAATAACTGTGTTCAAGCCTGATTTATCCAGACTGGGAATCCTTCATCCACAACTACATGACATCCTTAAAGCTCTCATGCAATCCTGCTTCCAAGTAGCAAACAATGTATTAGTCATTATTTCTTATATTACAGTTTCACAAATCCAAATCCATTGTATATGCAAGTGTACTCGGCCAGCAAGGTGATTCTGCTTTACGACTTCTGTTGAGTGGTTGGACAAGCTTAGAAGAAAACTGAAAAATATGTCATTCAACCTAGTGAAGTTGTGATGGAGTTATTAGGTAACATTCAGTAGAAATCCGGTTTAAAATGCTACACTGCTGAGCTAGACTATGTTGCTATAGTTAATCAGATGTAGCCCAGAGGAATTTGCCCCCGTGGTGACCTTGGTTTGATCATACAGCTAATGTGCTACACTTTTTGATTAGGTTGAGGTTTTTTGGCAGATGTTCAGCAAAGCTTATCCTTATTGCATCCTATGAAAGAATGCATTTGTGGGCAGGAAATGAATACATCACTTGTATTTCTTGTCTACAGAATGAAACAGTCTACATTCTGTTCACTGGAACATTCCGACAGTTGCGAGGGAGGAAAACATAGACATATTTCAACCATACCAAAACATCAAATCTGAAAAGTCCAAAAAATGCTGATGATAACTTTGGCTGAATCTCTAATCAATCACTCTTATTGTGCAGTATTCCTCCAGTAGGGAATTGTGCATGTATGGCTGAAACCTAAACAACTTTGTCACTGGTTGATGCCATTAGCCATTATTTGAAGGCCTATTTGGTGCCCTGTGTAAAGAGTAGATAGCTATTTAAGATTGTTCCACTGACTGTTCATGGATGGCAAAAACTTAAGATGATTTAAAATCTCGTCAGTGTGTATTTAAATTGCTAGGAAAAAAACAGTGCATTGGAAAGGTTAATTGTAGAAGTCTACATGGAGCTCATTCTGTACCATTTGCATCAACATACAGGGTGATGCAGAATCCATACAGGGCCATTAGCTCAAACTCCAGAAGATCAGACCTCCTGGGGTAGTATAGTTATTTTTTCTCCTGATATCTTATTTGTGAAAGCCTGGCAGACTGGCAGAAAACGGTTGCGAATGTCTCCATTATTTAGTGAGCTTGGCGAGGCAGAAGAGATTTGCAGTGACAGTGATGGGCAGACATGGTGTCAGGGTTTCTGCTGCGGGCCTTGGGACTGGACCATGGGGAAATGGTGTGGAAACATGTGGATGGTGGACCGTTTCGCCAGCGGCCTGCTGGGAGAGGTGCTCTAGCCATGGCTTTGTTTATCAGATTGCAGCCTGCGATGTGATTAAGCGTTCTGAATAATTGATGGTGCCATTCCTCATTAAGTCCGAGTTTCTTTAGCTCCAGAGCATACAGGCACTATTTCTGGGTCCCATATTTGATCATCTGCAAGTTAATGTGCAGGACGGGTCAGTACCGAAACTTGAAACGTGTTTTAGGAATTAGATCCTACATTTGTGGCTCATATGGGATCGTTTGTCAGCTTTGATTGTGGGGAGGTTGTTTGGAACACATTGAGGCAGATTATTGCATTGGATATTAATGTCAGGGCTGTTTTTTACTGTTCAGTGAGGTTCAGTCACATCTCTGAACCATCTCTGACCCAGATGTTATCTTAGATAGAGAGCCAAGCTGTTGCCATGCAGTAGACCACTAACCTTCCTATACCACAATAGTATTTCCTGTAGCACAGGGTGGTAGCAGGTGTTGGGGCACAAGTGGAGCCATAATCATTTTTATTTTCTGTATAAGGAGATCACAGAGTATTTTCCATTCAGTTTTTGATGTGGTGTAGCACACAAAAAGAGATGCCATTACCTTTAGTAGAGCATTTAAAGCAGCACAAGGTTCTATTTAAAAATAAACCTAATGCATAACTCAAGTTAATTTGTAAACAGTGTAAAATAATCTCAAGAAGCGGCTATTTTGACTCTTTAAACATAATGTAATTTTGCTGTAACATAAGTGCTAAGTCTGTTCATCCAGTGTTTAATTGTAATCCGCATGGTCATATCACAGACTTGACATGGTCAACAAAGGCATATCCATGATATAGAATCAGGAAGCAAAGACCAAAAGCAATAGAATAAACCTGACCATAAACTAGGAATAGTAAGAATAGATCATTTAAAAAAGGATTAGGAAACAGGACTAGCATCTGGGCTAAAAGCCCTTTCACACCTATCATGTGGTCCAATCAAATCTTTTCATACTTTGGTCTGTTTTGACAGGGGAGAATCGCAGGTCTCGGTGTACTTCTAAGCAAACTTTGCTGCAGTTCACTGCTGTTTCTCTTTAGAGAAACTCATGTCGTTCTTGCAGTATGAATTGCTGCCAACACCACATGAGCAACAGCCAAGCATTTCACAGAATGCGATAGCTTGAGCTAAACCTTGGCTACCTGATTGGTTAAATTCAAACGTAATTAAACCAGTTGATCATGAAGCCATGAAATTTCATGCTACATAATAGGTAGATACACTTTATCATGAATGTACCTGCACTGAGCACTTCATTTGAAACACCTGTACACCTACTATTTCATGCAATTACCTAATCAGCAATTTTATGGCAGCAGTGCAGTGTGTAACATCATGCAGATACAGGTCTACAGCTTTGGGTAATGTTCACATCAACCATCAGAATGGGTGAAAAATGGCACACTTGATTCAACTCACTGAGTTTACCAGGTTTAGTTGGTGTGCAAGAGCAGTGTTTTTTAACCCTAGTCCTGGAGGTCCTGCATGTTTTAGTGTTTTCCCTGCTCTCAACACATCTGATCCACGTAATTAACAGCCCATTATTGAGTTAAAATGGCAGTGTTAAAGCAGACGCACACTGAAATGTGCAGGACAGTGGGCCTCTAGAGCCAGGATTGAGAAACACTGTGCAGGAGCAGGGAACATGATGGCAAAGAGGAGGAATCAGTAGGTGGAGCTGGAAAGTACCATCATCCTAAGAGGGGTTCTTGGACATGAGTCTTTTTGTATGACATTCTAATGGCCCAATTTAATACATGCAAGAAACATCACGTAGAGAAAAGGGGAGTGAAATGGTTTTGTTGAATTTACCTCCGCAGAACAAGGGCCCTGAGAGTGACCGATTAGACGCAGAAGCATGGAGGAAAGGCAACCGGAAAGACAGAATGAAAGAGGAGAGATAACACTAATTAAGCCTTGTTGGCATCTGGACACAAATCGACTGGCGTCGTTTTCGTGTGTTTCTCCCCTTCACGTTCTTTCCTCCTCTTTTGGCACATGAAGGGAACGTGTGAGGAAGAAGGTGGCGGGCTAGTTCCAATTTACATCTGAGCTGAAGAACAAGCCAAGAGGCCAACTCACCAGAGAACGGAATTTCTGTCTGTCTTTTTTCCTCCTCTTCATAAAACATGAAGAGTGCGGAATTCCCTTAAGACGGATCAAACCGTTTGATATCTGCTGCCGCTGTGTCTCTGTAAATAAAACGGAGAGAAAGAGTGAGAGAGAGATGCGAAGCAGCTCTATTTCGGTAATCTCTCTCTCTGCGGATTTGGAATAATAATTTAAGTTTGTTTACTCACCTCGGCTTGATGAACTGGGTGCGGGAAGTCTGTTCACATGCCTGACATGCTCACTCACACACACACACACACACACACACACACACACACACACACACGTACAGACATATCTGTTCTATACTGCTCAGCTTTGTGTTGGCAGTTCATTGTAGAGTCACACATTCATTTTGGTTCCATGTTTCTTCTGACATCCTTACAGAAGTAGGCCTGTGTCCTAAAACAGTCAAGACAAACGAATACGACGACGTGAAACAAACCCCACTGTTGTTTTGCTCCAAATCTAGCCCATTCACACAATGCATGAGGCAGATGTCTTATACAAGTCCAGTATGAGGGCAGTTGTTTTATTCACCAGTTTGTCATCACAGCTTAAAGCTGTTATCTGTATTTTTATTAGGTAATGTTAGCTGACTTGCTAATAATAATTAGAAGTTTTTTATATCTCATATTTGTAGCTCATTGTTATGTCCACCATTGGATTGGTAGCATTAGTGCTAACAAGAGGTGGAAAGTAATAAATATTGTTTACTCCGGTTTCTGTGCTTTGTGCGTTTCTTTAGCTGTATGAGAAGCTTTTTAGATATTTATCTGTCAAATAAAGTAAAATACATGAAATGCATATATGTAAGTTATTGTAACGTAGTATTCAGGGAGCTTATGGGCAATAGGGCAGTTCATTAGCGAGTAAACCCATCATTTGGACTTTTCATTTAATTTGATTTAATTTAATTTTGATTAGTTTTTTTGTATATAGACTTAAAGAAACAGCAAAAAAAACTCTTTCATGGATTTTTTACCACTTTGTCAGAAGCAGATTGTGATCAGTTTGAAGACTAAACATTTTGTAGTATCATTGTATTATATTATGTTTGGCTTTAGAATTATAATTCTGAACCATTGACAAATTGTGCTTAAACACAGAGGAGTTTGACCTCTGCATTTAACCCATCCATGCAGTGAAACACCCACATACACACGCAGTAGTGGAAGCACAGTCTAGGGGGCACTGAGCACTCTTGGCCAGAGCAGTGGGCAGCCCTATCCATGGCAGATAGTTGGAGGTTAGGTGCATTGCTCAAGGGCACTGCAGTCATGTCCTGTCAGCTCAGCCTCTTTTACAGATTATTTCCAGTTTCCAGTGTAACCAAGTCGACTCTTATTTTTAGACTCTGATTTTAGACTCTGATATACTAACATTAAATTAACAGTTTTCCAATAAAGTACATAATTACTCTTACTTGAGTAATTTCTTTCACTCAGACTTTAGTAAATGATCGCTACAGGTACAGTACTTTTACATCAGTCAGGATTTTCAGTTCTCTTTCCACCCCAAAGCTAACCTAGCTGATGTTGTGACTGTTCTGATATCGTCTTGCTGACCTGCTGATAATTGTGCCATGATGACCAGTGACAGCCTAGAACCCTGAAAGATATTGAGAAAGGAAGGCATGGAAGATTGTTAGTGTCACTAATGTATTATTTTTTTCTGGTCATGTGCTGTTGCATACAGAAGTGGGAATGACTAATAGTCTTAAAACTGGCTTGTCTAGGATTTGTTATTAAAGGCAGTGGTTCTGTATAGAACAGTGAATGCCCAGAGAGTCAATTACATGCTTAAATGGTTCTTTGTAAGGTGAAGTGCTTCTTCAGATTGGTGGCACATATAGTAGTATATTAAAGTGTTCTGTTTAGCACCTAAAAGGGTTCTGCTGGTGTAGCCCATCGTAGCCCTTTTTGGTGACACATAGAACCATATACAACACTTTCTCCATCAGTCTGAAGAAGCATTTCACAAAGCATAGAATGCTTTAAGCATGCAAATGGCTCTGATTGTTCATGGTATTATATAGAACCTATGTTGAATCCTTCATCTATGATGTGATACTCAGACTTTAACAACGCTAATGCCTCGCAGAAACATACAGGACTGAGGATGGGCCAGAGATGAAGAGTTGTTTCCTGTGAGGTGCTCTGTGTTTTGACATATGTTAGCGCTAGTAAGTAAACAGGAGCTTTGTGCTAATCCCTGCTACCAGCTGCAGCCTGTCAAACTGAAAGCAGAGGCAGACAGGAGGGCAACCAGGTCTATCTCTATATGCAACACACACACCTGAATCATTGGATTAGGTTAAGTTAGATCAGATTAGACTCTATTGTCTGCAAATTTGCTAAAATTTATATTGTGCAGTAGGTTTCAATGAGAATTACACAGCCACGACCAGTCTATCTCATTAGAATGATTATGCCATGTACATAATCATATATAAGAGGTCTAAATTGCATAGATAATAGTGCAGCAGAGGCCAGTCATTTCCTGTGTGTTTCATTTGATTATGATTTGCATTCTTTGGATCTAGAATTGGTGGAGGCCCTGTTTTAGACTGCGCTATATGAATGTAATATCTACACTATGGTGGAGCGTTTTGTGTGACTCTTCATATCCTTTGTGCGTCAGCATGTATATGTGATATATATCTGCATCTCCTTAATGGCTCTGTCTAAAAGACAGGACGCTGAGCTGGAGGTGGCGGAGATGAAGATGCTGAGATTTTCGTTGGGAGTGACAAGGCTGGACAAGATTAGAAATGAGCAGATCAGAGGAACAGTGAAGGTGGGGCAGTTTGGAGATAAAGCCAGAGAGGCCAGGTTGAGATGGTTTGGACATGTGTTGGTGGAATAGTGGATATATTGGTCAAAGAATGCTGGAGATGGAGCTGCCGGGTAGAAGGAGAAGAGGTAGACCTCAGAGAAGGTTTATGGATGTAGTGAAGGTGGACATGGAGATGGTTGGTGTAAAAGTAGAGGAGGCAGTGGATAGGGCAAGATGGAGGCAGATGATCCGCTGTGGCGACCCCTAAAGGGAGCAGCTGAAAGAAGAAGAAGATCTGCATCTCCTTAATGGGAATTCAAATTCCCTTCAGTATATGTTTGTGTCTTGGTGTAGGATTGTTGACTTTGTTTGGCACCAGCTTTCTCAAGTTTCACTGTGGGAATTCAGTAGTGGGTCATTACAGAGATCTGTCAGATGCGCAGCTGGCATCAAAGCCACTTAAACGTTCTCATTCCAGACACTAATGAAGCCAGTGTGGAAGGCCCCTCCCAGCCTGGGTTCATATGTTTAACTGAACACAAAGCAATATTACTTGAAATCGCAGCTTTTGTTGGTGACAAAGCCAAAGTGGAATTTTATGCAAATTATTTCTGACTTACAAGCAGAGGAATTCTATCGCTGTAAAACTTTGAGTACATAATACATTTGTGTGTAAGTAGAGAATACAGTTTTGTTAATTTTTTAAGGAAAAAAAAAACCTTTATATGAAAAACATCAAGCAAAACAAACTTGAACCTACTAGTGAATTGAACGTAAATGTAATTCATTACACACCTAAGTGTATGATTAGTTTTTGAATGAAAATATTATGTAATGTCTATTGAACCTATTGCACGAATATCCTAAATGGGAATTTCAAGATTTCTGTATGATTAAATTGTTAAGATGTCATTCAGAGTGGTTTGATGTGATTCACTATTCTAAAGAGGAGCATCAGAATGGTTTCCAGTGGCGGTCGTAGGAACCAAAGTTTAATGCTTCTTAAAGCTGAACAGAAAATAGTTATGAACACCCTGCTTGATGCCTGAGACACAGTTTTGATATGAGATTTTGGCCTATACTATATTTTTCAAAAGCCATTCATGGCGCAGAGCTACATGCAGGACGTTATAAGACAAAGTAGTATAAATAAACCATTTTACTGTTATCAACATTACTTATATAAAAAAAACCACATACATTTACTGGTGGTTTAAGATAGCAAATAAAAGGCCTATATTTTGGCTTTTTACATCGGGACCCCCTGGTACCCATCACCACCAGTGTAAAATCTAGGGCGATAGGTTTCTCTGCAGATCAAATGGTCCAAATGACACAGCTCACATCTCCACCCCTGTATTATACAGACTTTTTGAAAAGTGGGTGGAGTTCTCCTCTAAACTACAAGGACATATATGTGGGCACACATGTGAATTCCTCACTCATAACTACACAATTTGAATATTCATTTCATAGTACTTAGTGAATAATTTATAGTAGTATTTGTAGCTGTTACTGAATAATAAGTCTTAAGATTAATAGCTTGATAATAACCCTGCAGTTTCAGAGGTTACAGCCGGATATGAAGTGATATAGATAAGAGGGAGGGAGTAAAGTGTGTGTGAGAGAGAGAGAGAGAGAGAGAGAGAGAGAGAGAAAGAGAGAGAGAAGGGGGAGTGTGGGTTAAGTGGTCTTATCAGCGTCTACCCCTGATGCTGCGCTGATAGGCGGCCTCTGACGAGCCAGCTGGGATGTGTCTTCGATATCAAAAGGGCAATGAGGAGGATGATTGACGGGTCAGGGTGGCGAATGGGAGCGTGCGAGTGTGTGTTAAGTGAGGTGTCACTCCAGCAGGGAATAATGAGCCCGAAACGACACGCTAGCGGGACGTCTATGATCAGATGAAGGGGGGATCCAGACACTTCGGAAAAAAACGGAAGCTCATGTATTATTCACCAGCCAGACACGCATTTACTGTCCCCTCCCTCTCTTTCCTTTCTTCTGTCATTCTTTTCCTTCTCCCTTTCATCCCTCTGCACTCCTGTAAACAATGAGAGGCCATGCTTGCTTCCCATTGTGAAAGTAACACTCTGTATGCATCTTGAACGATCGCTTTAGCCCAAACAAGAGTGCTTATTCAATTTGGACTGCTGCGGTGGAGTATGGGTGCTCGCCTGCAGTCAGTGCAGTATAATTAATTGCCTGCACTATAAATCTGCAGCCTAACGAAAAGCTGTTTATCTGTTTATGCTGAAAAAAACCCGCTTCTCTTAAATGGAGGCTGTGCGTTATTAAAGAAGTCAAAGAAACTCAAAAGGAGAGAGTACACAGAGGGGAAAAGGAAGCGCATGGACTGGAATGCAAAGCATCTGTTATGTTTTTACGTTTTTTTACAGCTTGCCCAGATTTGCCAGAGCTTTGTTTTATTCTCTATTTATCCTGTAAAATTAATCTCTTTCTTGCTCATTTTTCACATGTTTCCACTTCAGAAACTCACTCTCATATTTCAGTGACATGATTCCTACTCCTCTTCAACTCACTACACACAGTGTTTGCTGTAGTTCATACGAAGCAATTGGAGTAATCAGGTTCTACATGTTTTGAATGTTCATGCAGGGCCACTGTTTTCAGTGATTACATAGAAGACATGACACAAAACGGCAACAATCAAAGTCAACACAGCGACACAGAGACCAGTAATGCTGGTATATATAGCCCATATGTGTGTATTGGTCTGATTCCTGACCAACAGAGAGAAACTGTTAACTCACAATGTCAGACAATAAATCATTGCTAAGCATCAAGTGCTTTTTTTTGTTTGTTTTGTTTTTTTTTTTTTTTAGAAAAGCTCCTTTTTCTTTTCTTCCTTTTGATTACATTTACATTTGGCTTACTTTTAGAAAATTATTACACACAGTACTATTCAAAAGTCAGAGACTACAGTGACTACAGTATCTCACAAAAGTAAGTGCACCCCTCACACTTCTGCAAATAGATTATCTCTTCATGGGACAACACTAAAGAAATGAAACTTGGATATAACTTTAAGTAGTCAGTGTACAGCTTGTATAGCAGTACAGATTTTCTGTCCTCTGAAAAGAACGCAACACACAGCCAGTAATGTCTAAATAGCAGGAAACATAAGTGAGTACTGTGAACATGTCCAAACTGCTCAAAGTGTCAATATTTCGTGTGACCACCATTATCTAGCACTGCCTTAACCCTCTTGGGAATAGAATTCACCAGAGCTGGCAAGAGACAGTTGTCTTGGTAATCTTCACCAGGGCCACACATGCTTGACACCATCTGAGCCAAACAAGTTTATCTTGGTCTCGTCAAACCACAGGACATGGTTCCAGTAATCCATGTTCTTGGACTGCTTGTCTTCAGCATACTGTTTGTGGGCTTTCTTGTGCATCAGCTTCAGAAGAGGCTTCCTTCTTGGGCAACAGCCATTCAGATCATGTAGATGCATTGTGTGGCATATGGTCTGAGCACTGACAGACTGACCTTCCTGTTCTTCAACCTCTGCAGCAATGCTGGCAGCACTCATGCATCTATTTTTTAAGCCAACCTCTGGATATGACACTGAACATGTGGACTCCACTTCTTTGGTTGACCCTGGCGAGGCCTGTTCCGAGTGGAATCTGTCCTGGAAAACCATTGTATGACCTTGGCCACCGTGCTATAGCTCACTTTTAGGGTGTTAGTAATCTTCTTGTAGCCAAGTCCATCTTTGTGGAGCATCAATTCTATTTCTCACAACCTCAGAGAGTTCTTTACCGTGAGGTGCCATGTTGAATATGCAGTGGCCAGTATGAGAGAATTGTACCCAAAACATCAAATTTAACAGCCCTGCTCCCCATTCACACCTGGAACCTTGTAACTCTAATGAGTCACATGACACCTGGGAGGGACAACGACACAATCGGGCACAATTTGGACATGTTCACTGTGAGGTGTACTCATTTGTGTTGCCAGCTATTTAGACATTAATGGCTGTGTGGAGTTATTTGCAGAGGACAATAAATCTATACAGCCATGTATGCTGACTACTTTGTTATATCCAAGTTTCATTTCTATAGTGTCGTCCCATGAAAAGGTATAATAAAATATTTACAGAAATTTGAGGGGTGTAATCACTTTTGTGAGATACCGTACCTTAATTTGATTTTCAGTCAAAATGGCCATTAACCATTTTTCATTATTGGGGAAAAATGTAGAAAATGTATGGCAGAAAATTACACTGAAGCTTCAGTATCAATATGCATTTTTTGTCCACACTGTGTCTTCATTACAGCGTTAATCTTTTACAGCTTTTTTTTGAGAACCTAATATTAGTTTTTAGTTTTTTTTTCTCCAAATAAAACAGCAGGGATATTTTTACACGCCTTCAGAGTTTAGTCTTTGCAAGTTGGTTGCATTTTTTGCTTCTCTCAATCCAAGGAATCCCAAAACACATTCAATAATGTTGGGGTCTGGACTCCATTGTTATAAGGTGGACAGTCCATTGTTCTGAGAACACCTCCAACTACTCATTCAGTCAGACCCATAGCGCTGAGTTGTCTTCTCACAGTGGAAGGATGGACAGAAGTAGGTGTGGATTTTTTCAGATCTGAAGCAAGACTGCAGCTTGATTTTCTTCTGTCCTTCAAAGATGATGGCTTTAAGTACCGTTTATCTGACAGTGACTGTTTTGGTGATCTATCAGGTTTTGCGTGGTTGTTTGGAGTTCCATTTTCTCTGTATCTTTTAATTATTATTTTTTTTCTCAAATCCAATTTTTCCACGTATTTTCCTCACATGCTTTCCTCTTCCTCATACAAGTGAATTATCATGTATCTAATCCTCTCAGGAATATCTCCTAAAAATAAATAGTTTAAGTTAAAGATGACTGAAGCACAGCGCTGTGGGTAAACAGTGTGGCCTACTGTAGTTCTGTGCTCTTGATGGAAGCGAGTACTGAAGTGTTCCCCAGCAGCTGTCTTTGTTAGGGTGGCCTGATAGTGACCTGGAACCATAGAGACATTGTAATGGGTGCCAGTTACCCCCAAACGTGTACTAGACTATGCCAAGCCCCTTCAGCAGTGACCACAAATAACCATGCCAGCAGCCAAGTTCTCCCTTTCACTCTGAAGGACACACACAGGCACACACATAAACCTATCAGACAAGGTCAGGCAGGACTGGCCATATTTGTTTGTGTTGTTTACCTTCTGGGCAGATAAGATCATGACCAGCAGGTCAGATATCACTCAGCAGAGTGGACACTGGCCCGCTTGACTGTCAGAAAGAGACCTATTAAGACAGTTACTGAGTGAGAGGCATAGAGAGAAACAGATAGCAAGAGGGACAGTTGGCTATGGAAAAAGAGAGAGAGACACATAACTAGGGAGAAAGGAAAAGATAGCTAGGGAGAGAGAAAGAGAAAGAGAACTGGTAGCTAGGGGGAGGGAGAAAATGGTTAGCAAGAGAAAAACGGAAAGCTAAGGAGAGCAAGAGGAGCTAGGGAGAGTTAGAAAATGGTTAACTAGAAAGAGAATGAGAGAAATGGGTAGCTAAAAAGAGAGAAACTGATAGCTGGGAAAAGCAAAAGAGAGGCAGACGTGGACTGCCAGAAAGGGAGAAAAAGAGAGAAACAAGTAGCAACAAAGGGAAACAAGACTAGAGAGAGAGAAAAAGATAGCTAGCAGAGAAAAAGAGAGAAATGGGTAACAAGGCGAAGAAGAAAATAGCCATGAAGAGTGAAGGAAAGAAACAAATAGCTAGGAACAGAAAGAAACAACTGGGGAGAGAGAAATGTAAACTAGGGAGAGAAAGAAAGAAAGAAAGAAAGAAAGAAAGAAAGAAAGAAAGAAAGAAAGAAAGAAACAGACAGCTAAGGAGAGAGAAACAAAGAGAAACAGACAGCCAGAGAGAGAGAGAGAGAGAGAGAGAGAGAGAGAGAGAAATGGGGAGAGAGATATTCCAACAGACTGTCTGAAGCAACAGGCCACATGCAAACTTGAGCAATAAAGTCAACATGTAGAACACTCGACTGGTTTTGGAAGAGTCAGTGCAGTTTATCCCACCTTTTATCCAAGTTTATCCAAGATTCTTAGAGCAGCCTGGGAAAAACAATCTCACCCTGATGTTTCTCAGTGGGAGCTGTTTGTTCATGGCTGTGCCAGCCATCTAAAGCCTGTGTGTCCACATGCTCGTCCACATTTGCTGCATTGAACCTGCACTGCTTGTTGCCTAGAAATCATACGATCTGTGTTTAGCTCACAGTTGGTGAATGTACACAATTAAAGTGTGTAGAATTAAAGGTAATATATACTGTGGTGTTTCAGATTCAGTTGTGGAGACTGACCCATCGTGTGTGTATGTAAAAGTGCTTACACACCAGACCCACTAGAGTAATGACTCTCTTTACTAACTGCCAGCCACCTCCACGCACACCGCCCCCCGTAACAGCTCTACTCATTTATTACAGCAGTGGCCTTTACAAATCTAAGCTGCTTTTGTTTCATATCGAACTATCTTGAGGCAACAGTATCATTAGAAGTCCATAAGCCTGTGGACAGCCCATGCATCACAGGTTACGTAATCTTTGAGACCAGCGCAACGCTGCTGTGAGAATTTCTGTACAGGATAAAAAAACTCAGAGCATCATTATTTAGGAGTCACGGTGCTCAGATATGTAGGAGAGCTAATCTGGTCTGTGACGGAGATGTGCACAAAGCACAAAAAAGAGCGCAGTCGGCTCACAGAGGAAGAGAGGCAGAGAAAAGAATGAAGTCACGGGTAAATAGGACAAACTTCATAGCCATTTTTTCAGTCACTCTTTTCATCTTTTTCATTGTCTTTTCTTTCTCTTCCGTTTTAACTCTCACTCTAAAGCCCATTTCCCTCTGTTTTCTCCCTCTTGATTTCTCTGTTGTTCTTTGTGTTATTCTCTCTTGTTCTCCTTTCCTCTCTTTTCTCTCTCTATATGTTCTCCCTCTTTCTTTCTTTGTTACCATCTTTCTCTTTCATTGTCTTCTCATATTCTCTCTTTTCTTTTTCTTTCTCAATGTTTTTCTCTTTTACTTTGTTTCTCCCTCACTGTGGTTCTTTTCTCCCTATTTTTATTTGTTTTCTTTCTCACTTCTCTTTCTTGCTCTCTCTCTCTGTATATATATTTCTCTTTTCTTAGTTTCTTTTCACTTTCTTTCTCTATGGCTATTCTCTCCTCTCTCTCTCTCTTTATGTATGCCTATTCTCTCCCTCTCTGTACATATATCTCACCCTTTCTCTATGCCTATTCTCTCTCTCTCTCTCTCTCTCTCTCTCTCTCTCTCTCTCTCTGTCTTAATGGGTTGAGTGGAGGGGTGCTTTTGAGTTTATTAGCTTTGACCTAAATGAGAAGAGACAATCAGTGATGGAGGAGACAGAAGCAGATTGAGAGGCTTCGTGACCCAGATAGCACACGGTATGGAGAAGAAAGCTCACACACACACTCACAGCAGGAGTGAATACTCCACAGCTGAAGCTCAAAGTGGTGGGTTTGTGTTGTGTCTGTGGTGTATAAATATAGTTATGAGTGTACTCAGGATTTATTATTTACATTGCTATGATTGATTTAGTTTACATTCATTTAAGTTGCATTCTTTCAGCTGCTAACATAATGTACGTTGTGCTGCTTCACTCTCCGGTTCTAAAGGGAGCAACATGAGGAGAGAGGTGGCAGTCTGGTTGCAGTGCATTGTGAGATCAGAATGCCTGTTTAGTTCCCTGTACTTTTTGTAAATTGGCCAATAGAAATGCTCACAAATGGCTTAACATATATCTGAATTGACTCGCATTTAAAGTCAAGAACATTTTGGCTGTATCTTGTAAAAGAGAGGTGAGGTGTGGTGATTAGAAACAGTATGCACTACATTACCACATTTCTAACCAAGTCTATAGACTGGCTCTATCAAACCATACAACCTTTTATACGTAACCTAAATATGCCTAATGGACTTGCTGCACACGTGCCAATCAGGAAGGTGAATTGGCACAGTGTGCAGATGGTGAGGCAAAAGGGCAGCGCCTGTCACGTCTTGTTCATTCAGTGATGGTGTGTGGGGTGGAGGGTGGGGGGTGAAGCTATTCCTGTGTGGTAATTTCTTAATGCATCAGGATGGAGAGAAATGGCTGTCATGTCCTGCCATTTATACAAGCTGCTGCTAGTGTGTCTGTTTATGTGTGTGTGTGTGTGTGTGTGTGTGTGTGTGTGTGTGTGTGTGTGTGTGTGTGTGTGTGTGTGAGAGAGGATATGGAATAGTGCATTCAGGTGCTTAATCATTTCTTTAAGCACATTTAAGTGCATCATCTCTTCACTTTATTTGACAATACGGCAGGCATTCTGAACTGAGCTAAGTGGAGTATAGGTGCACTACTGTTTAAATGTTGGCAATCATTGTTTTCATTGTTTCCATTGTTCATAGTATATAATATGATGTCTATATCTACAGCACTGTGCAAAGGTCACCTTTCATTTATTGGATTTCCAAAAACAGCCATTACGCAATTCAGAAGACATTTCTGAAGTGATGAGAGATATCATAGTTCACTGCATGATGAAAGGCAAAGGAAAAGTTTTCAAAACAGCAGTACTTTTCATCTGTGAGCGAGAGGAGAAATGGTCTGGAGGTTAGGGAACCTGCCTTGTGACCAGAAGGTCGCTGGTTCAATCCCCAGAGCTGACAGTACATGACTGAGGTGTCCTTGAGCAATGCGCCTAACCCCCAGCTTTTCCCTGGGCGCTGTGGATAAGGTTGCCTACCGCTTAGGTCAAGTGTGCTCACCGCCCCCTAGTGTGTGTGCGCTTACTAGTGTGTATGTGTTAAATGTGGAGGTGAAATTTCCCCCTTGTGGGACTAATAAGGGTCACTTAATCTTAAAATCATGAGTCTGGAAGGACGTGTGGCTGTCAAGAAGCATCACAGAGAAACGGTGAGAGACCATAAATTCCCAGAGCAATGGACTGGTCACCCGAGAATCCAGACCTCAACATCATGGAATTTGTTTGGCATTACTTGGATGGTTACCAACCCAGAAGGATAAGTTGCTAACTTCTAAGACTGAGGTGTGGAGCAAACTGACATTAAGTCCCAGAAAGAAAGGAAACTGTAATAAAGCCGAATGGTGGACACGCTGAATACTGAAAATTTGGATATTCTTTGTGGTTGTCTAGTTGCTTTTTTTATTTAATGTTCGAAAGGTTTTTGCTTACTTTGATGGTGAAAAATGGATCAATAAAATGAATTATTCTCAAAGGTCATTTTGGCTGGACCTTAAATAAATGAATGGCGGTCACTTATCTTTGCACAGTACTGTCCATTATGAGTGAGTTACTGTTCTCTATTAAAATAACAGGTTCAGGTCTGCTCTTCAGGCTTTATACCATTGTTACAATGTCATGAAGTGGCAGTATAACATGACACAAACTCAAAGAGCCTATTGTGTTATTGTTTAGACTGACAGAATTGCTCTATGCTGTGAGTGAATTACACCGTGTTTGTTTATTGCTGTGTTAACTGTGACTGCTTAGGATTAAGCCTGTACATGTAAATGTGCAAGCTTAAACACTTCTTTAATTGCATTAAATTGCATCCTCTCGTTTTTTACAGTATGGCGGGAACACTTTAATTGAGACTAGCTAGTATTTAGATTCCAGAGGCTCAGTATAGCATCCTTGCCCCAGACTCGGGCATGGACATGGGCTTCCACAACCGGACGCGCTGCCTAGCGCCTCTGGCACAGTCTGCATGTTAGTGCTGTGTGATTTATGGGGATTAAGTGTGTTTGCTGGCAGCATGCTGCTCGTGGCCATCCAATTTACTGGCTGCTTCCTCTACTCCAGCTCCTCCTCCTCCTCCATGCTCCATCCGCCTGCCACTCTAACTCTCCTCTGAGTGGTCTCCAGGCCCTGGCACAGAGGAGCTACATCTGAAACCCTGGGCATTGCCTTTATCGTTTTTTTTGTTTGTTTGTTTGTTTTTTAGGTTGTGTGCTCTAAGAAATACAGGTGCCAAAAAGGGTTCTTTGGCGCTATTCCATAAAAGAACCACTTTTTCTCCCTGAAAGTCCACAGGGTCCCTCAGACAGTCCATGTTTTTGCTCCGAGCTCCCAAATGATCTGAACCATATATTTAGGCCACTTTTCCACTAGGCAGTACGGTACTACACGGTATGGTTACAGATCCAGAACCCTGACTTATTCATACCTGGGCGAATGCTTTTGTCTATTTCACATCACACAACAGAATGGTGAAAGTTCTTTTTAGCTTGTGGGCTCACATGATTTCTCATGCAAATCTGGTCAACACAAGACACAAATAACAGGAGCAACAATGGAGGAGTGTCAAATTCTGATGTAGCTTTTACTCTGCATTTCGTTTATGAGTTGCAGACGGCAGTTTGAGCTTGCTGTTGTGTTTTATTTTATTTATTGATTTATTTTATTTTATTTTATTTGTTTACTTTTGGGTTGTTTTCAAGTGGAAGATTGTCTGACTCCAGTACTCCAATAATGAAGCTTTTATAATAGGAACCGTTCAGTCTGTTGAAATAAATGCAGTAAATGGAAGAAGCCAAAGATCTTGAAAGGTTTGACTGGCATGTAGTTTGGAAAACAGCTATGCAAGCACAGTGGCTAATAAGCTGAATTTGTTAGTTAATCTAACTGAACTTTTAAAAGTCCTAAAATGACACTTGATAGTATACCTGCTATATAAAGGACACACTAACCCACCGTTTCCACCTGTTTATCCTCTTTTCATTAAACACTCCATTTTCTGTGTGATGCGCTTCAGTTCTTGTGCTTTGGCTCACTATTTGAAGCTGTGGCAAACGTGACAAAACTGCAGCTGGGCTGTTCTATACCAAAATTATTTTTGTTGTTGCTGTTCAAGAACCACATAGGAACCTTTATTTTTAAGAGTGTCGTATTGGTCACATTCAGCTAGGTTCTAAGCTTTGCCAAGCCCTTAAATTAGATGAGCTGTAAGTCTGTAATCAGAACCTGTTTGTGTTTGTTCAAAGCCTCTGCTGTAAACTGACGCCTCCCTGGTTGCTTCAGGGAAAGTGAAGGACAGCACGTTCTATTGTGCTGTCGTCTAGCTAAAGAAAAATATGGATTTTTTTTCCCTCTTTTTATCACCAGTTATTAGCCCCTACCCCTACTCGCTCAGCTTAAATGAAATCACGGCACGTAGTCCCCATTTCTAACGTAGAAACAATGCTATCCTTTAGCCGTTTAACAAATGTGACAAGGTTAATTACTGTATCTATTGAATGGTGCACTCTGCCCGGGTTTTGTTTTGTAAGCATGTCTTTGCAGAGGTCTGCACATTTGTTAATAGTGTAATTACCGCTGAAATAGATGATTAAATTAAATTCGGTTCTTCTATTTGATGTATGCAGGGATAGAGCTCCTCGTTAATTTCAGAATAGTAAGAAGCACATACACTGTAATCTCATTTTCTGTGCCAACGAATTTCAGCACCGTGCTTGAAGTCTATAGCATGCTTTCCTAAATGAATTTACCTCAACTGTGTAATGTAAATGGAATCAGTGCCACCACTTTTAATAATTTTGTGGGATGCGCTTTCTAGGAAGTCTCAGTGTGGAATTTCTGAATGTATCAAATTCAGGTAGCAGGAAAACACCTTAAGAGAGATCTTCAACAAAACAGCATCATCAGGACACAAACAATGACGCGTTATCTCCTTTCGGACATCAGATAGCGTCCAGCGTTCTCAGCCGAGCTGTGGTCAGCTCTTAAAAAACCAGAGGCGTGCATCAGGACAGAAAACAGAACGAGTGATTTCCGTTTCTGTCTGCAGGCTTGGAGGAGGCATTAGTCACCGGTCTCTCCAACACTGTAAAGCCAGATGCTCATGCTTTTGCTCATTCACTCACTCTGTTCCCTCCACTGCCGAATGTGTGGCGTGTCCCAGAGGAGACCTTAGCCTAGATTTTTGAAATATCTCTCTCTTGCCTCAGGAGAGAACAGCACCGTATGGCTGAGTGTCTGGTGGAGGTGGTGAGTGTTTGAGAGTGAGAGTGTGTGTGTGTGTGTTGGGGGAGGGGGGAGGTCACAGTTGTTTCCTGACTTGCAAGACAGTTTATACTAATATTTTATAACTTTCATGCCTTCAAAAGCTTAAACTTGTTTTTTCAATGATGTTTTTTTCATGAAAATAAGCTGCTAACCTGTGGCTTTTAAACAGCTTCACCTTCCCCTCTGTCTGTTTCCTGTTGAACATTGTATTTATGCTACAGCTGAAGGAGCAAAGCATGGCAATCAGTGGCTCGTTGCCTGTTATGATCACGTAGGAAACTGGCCACGCAAGCACAACCGACCAGTTCAGCACCATGAAAATCTTTTGAATTAGACATGTATATGATAGTCTAGTGCCATAGACAGCTCCCCATTTGCTAAGCTGAGACAGATGTCTTCAAATCGTGACAATTTACTTTTATGTCCTGGATTGTGTTTAAAGTGAACTGAACTGTCAATCTACCTGCTTGGCCATACTTTCCAGCGATTACAAAATCCAGGACCAGAAAGTGGATTGTAGGTCTGGATTTGATTATCTCTGTCCTATGGTGTATTTCTAAACCAAACAAACCACCCAATGTTTGTGTTTCAGAAACTGAAGCACTGGTCTAAAATTTTAAAAACAGTAAAAGGTCTGTTTTTGTCTACATTCCATCCAGCTTATAACTGCATACAACTTTTTCTCTGGACACTTAAACATGCTTCGTTTAGAGCAACATGTCCGCAATGTGACCAACAGTTTCAGAGGGAGGTGATCCACCTCAGTGTAGCAAAAATGCAGTGTTAACTTCTACAGTGCACGACTATGTGCAAGAACAAATGACGAGGGTAAATATGACAAACTGGGTCATATCTGTACTACGTAAAATGTCTTTCTTAAATTGATTTTTCTTTTACTATTGTTATTTGTAGTTGTTGCAGTTAAAAAGTTCTGAAAGTAGCAGGTGCTGAAGCACCTTTAGCACCATCGGTTCCCCTGGGCTCAGAAAAAGCTGTTGATATTCACTTAAGGCTTTTCACTTTGAAGTAGAAAAGGCCTCTGTCTCTTGTTGGTTCCACTAGCACTCGAGCCCTCATTCTCCAGCAAGTGACAGAGTATCTGTACACCAGAAAACCAAGAGAAGTTCTGGAAAGAGACAAACTGATAAAAAAGGCATACACAAAATAGATTTATATGGCTCTCTCTCTCTCTCTCTCTCTCTCTCTCTCTCTTTCTCTCTCTCTCTCTCTCTCTCTCCCTCTCTCTGTGAGAGATAATAGCAGTAATTGGACAGACTTGCGGGCTCTCTGTGTGTTTCTCTCAGATAAAGAGTGCCATGCGATTCTCCAGCCCTCAGCGACATGCACTCTCCATTTGGAATTAAATGTTCTGCACACAATGGACGGCACGTGGCCAGCCAGTGGCTGTGGCACAGGGCCCTGGGCTCCAGCTCCAGCTCCAAAATAGCTGTGTAAATCCTCTCGGCCTTGGCTTACGCCGGACACTTCTCCAGACTGCTGGGGGCATCCCAGGCCCGGCATGCTCTCTCCAAATCCAAGGCCTTCCGGAGAGTTCTTTTTCAAGGTGCAAATCTCCATTTTATTGGGTTTTTATTGGTGGTGGGCACTGGGGAGGAGACAGTTAAATCCTCATCCCCTGTGATGGGTTTGATGTGTGTCTTAACGGATTGTCTGGATGACGTCCAAAAACACTGCGACATATTGCAGGTAAAAGCAATCCTACAAACAAACAGAATAATTGGCTTGGAAATGCTCTTAATGCAGTTGGGATAATGTGTTGTCTGTGGTTAGTGAATCTGTTCATCACTGCCCGTTGTCTGCACGGCCCTTTAATAGTTTGGAGTCACTATTCATGTTGATAATATGTGTAGGTTTATATACAGCATCTTATACAGATTTATAGATTTAAAGAAAGTAAAACCTGCTAAAATATGGTGAGCGAATGCCTCTGCGAGTCACCCTGTAAAGCCTGGAATAATCTTTTAAAAGTCAGACGCATTAAGTCATAGTTTTTCACATGCATCATTATTTATCATACACAGTGCCTCCAAAACATGGTAGGGCTTGATGTTTAGGTGTCAAATGCAAAGTCAGCATTATACTGATGATAATAGTAGATAATTAATTTGCATTCTCAGAAGAAACCTCCTTCACCAGGTTTTGATCTAATTCTTGTTCAAAAAGCCTTCAGTCCTCAGTTTCATCCTTTGATGGGGGTTGTCTGAAGCATAACCTGCATTAAAAATGTTCTGTGCAGTGCATGCAGTTACACATTTCTAAATTATAATTAAATTATAGATATTATTCAGTAATTAGTTCTGTGTATGTATAATTATACCATGTGTTTTGGTCAAGTTATCTTCTCTTATTATGTTGGTTATACCTTTTAAAACACAAGGCATTCTGGTTGTTAATTTTATTGTCACATCATTATTGAGACTTTACATCTTTCTCAAATCCAATCATCATTCTGGACACATTTAAACATTTTCAAGCTTTCTAGTTTCCTACTAATTATTGGAAATCTCTGACATAGTACAGGACTAGCATAATAGCAGAATATAATTTCTATATTTATTTGGTACTAATTTGTATTTGTATTTTTGAGGACATTGATTCCAAACTTTTGACCGATGGTGTAAGTGTTCCAGTGCTGTATGGGGAGGCCTGGTGGCTGCATGCTGCTGTCTGGGTCTTCCTCAGAGTCTGCTGGTTTTTCCGGCAGGGCTACAGGGGAATGAGGCTTTTGATCTGTCGTCTCATTTGGCACCTGCCGAGCCACCACCGTGCCACCGAGACCAATTAGCACATGAAAGGTGACGCTCGCTGCCCGAGTGGTACTGGGAGACGCCCGCACGGGTGAAGGAGGGATGGCAGGGGGTTTATCGGAGGCGGAGGTGTGTCTAAAGGAGGGCTGGCTGCTATGACAGGGAGGCAGCAGTAGGGTGAGGGAGGTGTTTTGGCTGTGTCTTCCATTTCACTAATGAGGAAGGGTAAACGCTTGAGTCTGAACCAGGAGGAGCAGAAGAGCAGTTCATACTAATGTGCAGTTCTCTGCTAACATATGGAAGGATCTCCGCTTTTCAGTGTTTGTACCTGTATGCCTATGAGACTTTAAAGCACTCAGCAGTCAAAATTCACTCAAAATGAGTGAATATTTTCAAAAAACAAAGTTTATCTGTTTGAACATTAAATATCTTGTCTTTGTAGTGTATTCAATTGAATACAGGTTGAAAAGGATTTGCAAATCATCGTATTCTGTTTATTATTTATGTCTTACACAACGTCCCAACTTCACTGGAATTGGAATTGGAATATATATATATATATATATATATACACACCAACATTGTTTACATGTTTTGCTACTGTTTGTGTGTGCAGCCACTGCAGGGAGAGCTCAAGATGCAGCGTCAGGGCTAGAGGCAGCGGCCGTCTGAGCGTGAGGCAGTGGGGAAGCCACTCTAGATGAGCCAGCCACAGGCACCCAGCCGCACTGTACAGGAATAAGGACTTAATATGTCAACAGAGGCCGAGCTCCAGCCTGCTGCCAGACCCAGCGTCAGAAAGGATTCCAAGAGGAGAGGTAAGAGGCCAGAAAAGCCAGAAAAAACTGCATGTATACACACACACACACACACACACACACACCCCATCACTGTCATAGCACAGCAATGTACTTACAAAAAGTTTAAGAGGAAAAAAAAACCTTCACTTCAAAGAATTGTTAACCCTTGGTTCTGTTATTTTATTGTGATTTAAATTTTTGGTGGCAAGTTGTTGTTTAGTGTCTTGTTATCCTTTGTTTTGATATGTTTTTATAATTATGTCAAAGGAAATCGGGGGAAAAAGTGAACATTGAGTGAGCATGTTGAGTATAAATTGAATGTAAATGTAGTTTGTTCTAACTTATTATATGAACATGCAGTTACATTATTGCGGTTAAATAGCATGCCAAAACAAAAGTAGTAGTCACTTTTAAGACCTAATATAACTAGATTGTTATATTAATGTTGGTTCATTTCTGTTTGTCTAGTTGTCATGAGATGTTTACATTTTTTTTTTTACACTTTTACGATTTAATCTGCTGCTGACTTGTTAATGACGCATTGTGTTGTCAAAATGCTTAAAATTTAACCCTAAACTAGACAATCTGAACTTTCCAACAATGTGACACTGAGTCTTGACCATCCCTGTGAAATCCCAGATCTATACTAAGGGTCATCTCTGCACTATTCAGCAGATCCAGTCAAAGCAGGGGTTCTTCACAATGCTGTGGTTTCAGTTAAAAATTTATTGCTGACACAGTGCTAGTTTTCTAACACAACATTTTCTGCTATTTGGAGCAGAAATAGAAATATTTATGAAATTTTGATAAAATGCATGTGTTCATTTAGAAACAAAACAACAGCCTATGATGATATTTATTTATTTGTTAAAGGGAACATATCCAATATTTTAACTGTATTTCAGTTTATGACATTTGGGAGGGTTTATGTACTAAAAGCGCTGATAATTAATGATATGATAGGGATGCACAGTCAGAATAAGCCAAGATCGGATTCGGCTGATATTAGCTTAAAACATGAAATTGCAAATTGGCCAGTTTTGCATTTCTTTGGCAGGTCTGTGTTGCAGTTTTATGAGATGAGTCACATTTAGCCAAGTCAATACACTCTGTATTTGAATGCAGATGCTAAATATATACCAAAATGTTGTAATTTAAATAGGCAACTAATTAAAAACTTAAAAACTATTATGCCAATTTGGCTCATTAAAGAGCAAATAAGCTTTATATTGCAAGTTAGGCTAATAAATAGGTACTGGACTGTAAAGAAATTGGAATCAGCCATTCATCTGCAAATTCATGATTAGGTGCATCTTTATTATATGACCATTTTCAACCTCTTTTCAACCCTTAGAAATAACAAACCCCTTTCAGTCTTTGTGGAGGGGGAATAAACTTGAATTTTCAATACTGCATCAAACTGTTTTCTTACAAAAAAAACAAAAACAAAGAAAAGGAGTAAGGAGAGGAGGTGGGCATGTTTTAGTCACTTCAGCCCTTATTACTGTAACTTTGGAGTCTGCAGAGAGTACAAGCTCTCCAACTGCACAGCAGCATGTTCATATGTGTGTGTGTGTGTGTGTGTGTGTGTGTGTGTGTGTGTGTGTGTGTGTGTGTGTGTGTGTGTGTGTGTGTGTGTGTTTCTATCTTGCCTGCTGGGCACATTCCCTAATGGCCTCTAAAACAGCATTTCTGTGTGTCTTGTCAGCGCCACAGGGCTGAATACTGTCTCTGTGTGATGCAGTGATGCCCCAGGGCTCAGGGCATGCTCTTGTCTCTCTTGCTGTAATCAAGAGCATGGCAGTGCCCTCTCCTGATGTGCCACCTGTACCTCTATGGGCATCTAATGCTTTATTCAGCTCTGTTTTAGGCCAGGCTCTGTGCCTGTTAGTGGCCAGGACTCTGGAGGGTAGGCTGGGACTGGCACATCTGATGAGTGAACACCAAATGCCCTTACAGTTTACTCACAGAATCTGCCTTATGCTAAAGTTCTTTCACTGGCAGTAGCTCTATTTAAACTAGATTTTAGTTTTATCTGGGGAGGCGCTATAATTTGACTGATTACTGAGGAAATCCATGATTTTAATTCCACATGAATATGCAGTGTCTATAGTTTTCACAAGTCTAACAACTGACAATTCCAGACTGTATTACCCTTCATAATTGCGCAGATCTGTATCTCTCTCAGTATTTCAATAGAAATGTCATGTGTAAATTTTTCAGAGCAATTAGAAAGATATCTCTTAAGATTCACCCTGAACACCATGATATTACATATTTATTATTATTATTATTATGTAAAGTGTTGTATAAAAACTTATGTGTCAATGTTAATACTCAAGCATTTAAAGGATTATTTGGGGTGAAAAATACACTACTTCATACTAATGCAGTAATGCTAAGACACCTACCCAAGGTGTGTTGTTATTGTTATTGAGTATGGCACCTGTGGTGTAATGCTGATGTGTACCTCTAGGAAATTCATTCCATTCATTCCATGAGACTTTATTCCAGATTATCTGTGGTAATTTGGTGAAATTTCACTGTGCAAAATGTTTCAACCTAAAAACATTTCTTCATGTGGTAATAAGCAACTGAACAACAATGAAAAAAACTTTGTGCGGTATCAAGCAACTGAGCTAGCTTGATTCAACTCAAATAAATACTTTGTTTTTAAGTTTTTAAAATAAGTTTCTAATAGTGTACATGTCAGCTTTTTCCCATACAAATGGGACAGTAAAGTCACAGGAAAGACTTTTCTCCTCAGGAAAGACTTGAATAGGGCTGTTAGTGTTGGTGAGTTTACAGTGGTGAAATCAGAAGAAAGCTACACACACACACACTCTCTCTCTCTCTCTCTGTGTGTGTGTGTGTGTGTGTGTGTGTGTGTGTGAGCACTTTATTAGGTGCGCCTACTTCATTTCTAATCTCGTCCATTTAATCAGCTCCACTTACTTTATACTTTATAGTTTATAGTTTGGCAATTAAAGACTGTGGTCCATATGTGTGGTATATCCATTTTCTGGTATGAGTGCATCTAACACAACAGCACTGCTGGAGATTTTAAAACACTGTGTCGACTCTCTGTCCACTCTATTAGATACTCCTACCTTTTTGGTCCACCTCATAGATGTAAAGTCAGAGATGATGGCTCATCTGTTGCTGCACATTTAATATGTATGGCTTGAATTCTACTGTAAAATATTTCCTAGACTTTTTAGGGCTACAATCTGTAATTGCAAATCTGTAATCTATGGATTTCTTATAAAGTGACCATAAATGATAACATTGTATGAGAGATCCTTTGACCTAGGCTTATGCTCAGCATATTACTTGCAGTTGTATATCTAACCACTGAACATCCAACTAAACATCTGTCTCCTGGTCTCTAAGGAGACATCAATCATCTTCGGCAGCAGCCGTTGTTACTAATGACTTTGACCTGTATCAGTATTCCCATGGTAACCAACCCAGTTTGAACCACGTTGTAATGACGGCTGCCTCTATTCCCATGGAAACCATTATAATACAAGGTGTCTTAACCTTCTCTCTCGATCGACAAGAACTCCTTTGCATTACTACTAATGACGATCATAATGCACTAATGCTGACTGTAGCTCCAGTATGCCTTACAGCTTGATATAAATAACAAGCTTTGTCTCCTTTATATCTCCATTTAATCTCAATTACAATACACCTTCTGTTTGCTCCCTTACCATAACGAGCTAAACTGTTTTACCCAGCATGCTTTGTGTACACACCCATTTAATTATAGGCCCAAGATTTCCTAGAATAGGTTAAGTAGCGTCCTTATCTGGTGAGCCCTCACACAGGGATGCCCAAACGGAGTTTCCATACCCACGGCCATCTGGCCACCGAGCATGGCCGCTCAGTGTAGCATGCTTTTTGAACACCCTGGGCGAGAAGGAGACACACATGCGGGATGGCTCTCAAACATGCCACTAAATTAATTGAGGAATAATGAATGAGGATTTTATGTGCGTCCAGATCCCTGGGGTTGGGGGGTGGGGGGTTGGCCAGGAGGGGGCGGTTTGTAACGAGGAGAAAGGATCATATACACACATGCACACAGCGAGAGAGCTCTTGGGGCTGGGTTTAATGAATATGAATGTCATTAATGCACACTGGAATGTAAAGGAGGTGAACGCAGCCCGGGAAGTTTGGAGATGCAGCGCGACTAATAAACAAAGCCCAATAAAAGTAGTGCTGCTGAGCACTTTTCCCTCGCGCCCCTTCCTCAGTTTCTGCCCTCTTTTCTAATTCAAGGAGGTAAATAGCTTTGAACTAAGCCCTTCATTTTCTCGCCAGCCTTCAATGCAATGAATTCAGAAAAGAGACCAATAAAACTGAGCATGCATATATCACGTGTATGTGAGAGTCAGAGAGAGTGAGAGAGAGAACACAGGGGCAAGCCCTGAGAAGGAATTGGCGAAGTTGAGAAGTGAAGGTAGGGAAGAGGGTCTGATATCTGGCATCAAGCCAATACCACACTTATTCACTTATAAAAACGATACCAACATTATGAACGGATGGCTTGAGCTGGCACTGAAAGAGGCTCTGTTCACACAGAAAGTTACTGACTCCCTGGCAGTGTGATTTTAGCCCATTTTCTAACACATACAAACACAACTGCTTCCCCAGTATAGGTGGAGACAAGGTCAGATACAAGAAGGCGAATTTGCTTGATGTTTGGTCGACATTTGCTACCAAAGTCTGTATATGTCGACTTTACACTGTTTTCCTGGGTAGAATTGCAAGGTAGAAACGTTGAATTTTTAAACTGCCTTTGCAAAATAAGCTGTAGAGACTGTAATGACCTGTTGTGTAACTTCATGTTTCAGTGCACAGTGTGCTTAGATGTGCTGCTGTTTTAACTCGATGTGGAGCATACTGTTTTGAATGAAACTGCTTTGAAATTGAAAATTGCAATTGAAAATTGCTTGTAGACAGGACTTTCTGTAAAGGCTGCCTTTCACGTCGCATAGACTGAGCGTTTAAGGGTGAGTGTATAAATCATAGGCTTTGTCTGTACATGATGGTCTATTCACACTTGCAGTGACTTACCAACAGACAATATTTCTAAAATCACAGTGTATGTCTGGCTTTAGAGGACATTCAGCTACAGCTGGATGTGATTCCTGCTGTTACTCTACTACAGAGACTGTTGAAACAGACAGATGAGCAGCATCAAAACTACAAAGCATGCTTTATGCACAGCAGTACAGAAGTGCTTTTCTGATGGAACAAACCTCACTCTTCTTCACTGCAGCACTACTTGAGCCACAATAACAGTTAACATAGCTAGCTAATGCACCTCATTAAAACTCAGCTAGATTCTAGTGATTTAACTATAAAGGTATATTGCATTTTCTCCAACAACTGCTTAATTCTACTTACGTTACTCAGCATGATATGGGATATTGGCAAGTTTTAAGCATATATATTTGTACTCTGTCTGCTAAAAAATGTTATCCCTACTTGTAATCTTAGTGCTTTATGGGGAATATTCATGCTGATGCTGATAAATCCATATAACCCTAATATAAATATATGTCATATTGATATTAATCTCATAACTGTCATATTGACAGCTCTCCAGTCTCCAGTGATCTCCAGTCACTAAAACAGTACATTTTTTTCTCTCTTTAAACCTACAGAACAAACACAAAGAAAGCTGTAAGGAAAAGTCTGTTTTCATGTGTGTGTGTTTGTGTTACCAGTCATCACACTGGTATTGTTCAGGTTGAGATCCTAATCAGCAGCACAGAACACAGAAAGCTAATTGATTAAATTCTTTTCTGTCTCCCTTTTTGTTCCAATTCTGGATGACTTTCAGAATCGGGATGCAGCAGTTTATTTAGCGAAACCAATAATTAAGCTGCTCGTTTGTCTTTCTTCTGCTTAATGGTGTCTATTTTTCCCTTTTTCTTTTCATTTGTACATCTCTTTCTTCCCTCTCTCAAAGGACTGTGAGTGGCAGCTGTAGATTTACACTCTTGGGAGTCATTAGTATTTCATTGACTGTTGTATTGCTCATCATGTCGTATGTAGACTCGTACTAAGATGTGACAATGCTGCTGATTTTCTTTTCAGTAAAATCAAGTCTTAAA